>NC_072462.1:13166875-13466875 GCF_027596085.1 Anoplopoma fimbria | reverse complement strand
ACTTGTGTTGTGTATTTCGTGTGGGCATTTTACTTAAGGTTAGATTTATAGTTTTATATGAATATACTGTATCTGACAGATCTGTATAGGATGTATTTGTAGTGCTGTAAGATTTATCTGGCAAAGTGTAATTATATACTGTTAATAATAATATGTATGTGTTAATTGAGTTAACTGTACTATTACTTTTTTTTTTTTTTTTAAATAGTTATCTAAAATATTAATTGCAGCATTCTTAATCCATGCAGTAACAGTAATAACTTGTATTCCTGTATATAATCCAATATGAATGAATGTTCACACATTACTGGATAGTCTAAGGCTGATCATTTAATTTTAAGTGATAATTTGGCAGTAAAATGTTATGATTGAAACCTATATAGCAGTTCACTGTGGTTATTGTGTTATGTTAGAGTGGCTTACAAATAGGGTTATGTTGACCCAATCTAATAAACAATAAGTAATTGCCAACACTGCTCCTCCAGACAAAGCATAAATTGGCAAAGTAACTGCTCAAATTGACAGAAACTATGCAGACGGATAAATATGTCTGCTGTTTGGAATCCAGTATTTTTACCCAGTAGCTGAGTATCAGCCTCGGGCTCTCCAAACAAGTGTTGGTGCATGAATGTATTGTTTTCAATTTGCTGCTCTAGATCTTGGTAACTCTGCCTTTTTCTTTTCTGCAGAATAAAACCATGCGAGACGTTCGCAAGGCAGTGGGTGAGGGCAAGACACCATCTGGGGGCATGACCAGCAAACTCCAGGAGCCCCTACCCTCCACAGGGCAAGTCAAACCAGCACGCTCTGGAGCCATCAAACCCCAGGCTGTCAAAGTAGAGGAGGGCAAGGCATAACAATGGACCTTAAAATCCTCAACACCACTCAGCCTGCCAACACAAGCCCCTTGACCACTGTCCGAGCCTTCCAAGACCCACCTTACCCCAAGGCACCATGGCAAGGGGCATACAAGCAGACACCATTATGAATTACCCCTCTCGAACTATCAGAACTGGACACTATTATTTCACACCACGTATAGAGATATATAAATATATATAAATATATACATAGACACACACAGTCTTTTAAACAGATCTCTTCAAGGTCCTCTTTAATTTATTATTAGTCACTTTTAAGAGATTGGTAAAAAGAAAAGATATTTCTGTTTTTTTTTTTTTTTTTTGTGTTTCTCTCCAAGGTGGGGAAAAGAAAATGGCCAACTCAGACAGATGGCTCATTTTTTCCATACCATTTTGCCAAACTGTATTTACTCCCTCTTTATGAACTGTAGCTGTTTAGACCAGGCAGACTCTTGAGACCACTCACTATAAGAAGCAGTGTCTCTTAACATTTTTTTTAAAAACAAATTTGAAATGCAGTGGGGCACTTTTTGGTCATTTTTCATTGGCTTTTTTGCAGGTAAATATAAAGAACATCACCCATTCCTGCTATTGATTAAGGACTTATTTTATTAACCCAGAAAAAAAAATCCTCCAATTTGTAGACATCATTGCATGTCAACATAGCAAAAGTCAAGTGATTCACCCTAGAAATGCATCTTCTGGGGTACTTAACCCAGCCCATGAACTGTGGTGAAACTCGGTTCTTTTTTTTCCTTTTACATTCTTTTGCTTGCTCTCTTCTGTATGTAAATTGAAACTAAAACGTGGACATTTTTACCAAAATCATGTTGCTTCCATGGGAACTTCACTGACATTGATACAGCGTGTGCATGTGACGTGCTGAACGTGTGTGTAAACTTGCGGGACACCTTTTTAGAACAGAGCAACATTTCACAAAGACTGTACCTGAACTCGGCACACTTCATAGTGCTGCAATTGACTGTGTGGATTTTGCTCAACCAAGCTGGCAACATTTTTTTGGGGCTCATTGTGAAGTTTTTTGTGCGGGCGGCAGGGGGGGGGAGATGGGGCTGCATTAGCAATTGCTGTAAAGGACCCCCTTAAAATAGCTGATTGAAATGTTTGCTTTCTTATTGGCGTGTTTGGGTTGTAATGAATCAAATCTGTTATTGAATGTGATGTAAGTGATGATTTTTACATCCCTCGGTCTGGGGCGTTTAGCTTTCTTCTTTAAAGGCTCTTAAAATACTTTTCTCTAATTCCGTTAAAATCCCATTTAACAGTTCTGTGGAGACTTGTGAAGAAACGGATTCATCACCATTTGATTATTCAGCATCTGGTCTCTGAGTTGGCACTAGCAATAAATGCAGCCTAACTATAATCACAATCAGGGTCCAAATAACTTTTTTTTTTTTTCAGTTAGAAGCTAATGGATCACAAATGAGGGGCGTATAACATCGCTTGTTGAATTAAAATACAATTGCTTAAGCTTTTTTTTTTTTTTGAGTATTGCAGTTCCAGAGGACTACGAAGGACTTTTAAAGTGTTTGGTCTATTTGAAAATGTGAAGCTGATGTTTTTTTTTTTTTTTTTTTCTCTTTTCTTTTTTGTAATGGACACCCACAATGCCAATGTCATAACTGGTTAAATGTTACTGCTTACCATAACGCTCCATGACACTACAAAATGTTGCGATTTATCTTTGACAGTGTTTCACTGGTATATATGTATATTCATATTTTACTGTACAGTCAAGCCTCGTCAGCGAGGGGAGGCTTAAACCCACACTTCATTTTTAGATATTGTGGCACTATAAAGGATTTAACGTTTAAAAAGGTCACTGTTCTCAGAATGGACTGCTTTCACTTGTTGTTAGGTTTATCGGGCTTGGAGTGTTTTTTTGCCTCTCGTCCCTTAGCGCAAAAGATCCTGATGCTTCTCATCACTGTACCTGCACCAAAATGTTGCCCGGACTTTTTTTTTTTTTTTTTTTGTACTTTTAAGATGCATATTTCATTTTGTCAAAGGACCAGTGCTTTCGACAGCTGATCCAGCATTCTATATTTATCCTACCTGATCTTTATCCTTTCAAATATTTGGTCATTACTTTCCCTCGTTTAAAAAAAAAAAAAGAGCTTATTGAAAGAAAAGAAATAAAGCAGTTGTGATTTCTTAAATGTACTGTTGATTCTGTATTCTCACTTTGTCATATTAAAACCATGCATCAAATTCTTGTGGAAGCAGAAATTTCGGGGGAAATGATTTTAGGCTACGTGGCCAGAAATATACTAAATGTTGTGTTTTGAGCATATCAAGCAGAAGAGACCAGCGCCACCTGAGAACCACCAGTACTTTTCTCCCAGTAGTTCCACTTTATGTGGACCCCCACCTTCAACGAGCATTTCCGCTTTAAAATAAGTTGTAAATTGGACACCTTTTTCCTGCATGGCTATGGCATAAAACCTAACAAGCATGAACATTGTCTTCTTTTTGGATTGAAGGTTGGGGACATACAGTACCAGTCGAAAGTTTGGACACACCTTCTCATTCAATGGTTTTTTTCTTTGTTTTTATTTTTTTCTACATTGTAGATTAATATTGAAAACATCCAAACTATGAAGGAACACATATGGAATTATGTGGTAAACAAACAAATGCTCAACAAACCAGAATATGTTTTAGATTTTAGATTTTTCAAAGTATTTGAATGAGAAGGTGTGTCCAAACTTTTGACTGGTTCTGTACGCAGGCCTCTAAAATCACCCAGATGACACAAGGAGGGGATTAAATCATATTTGTGTTAAAAAGCTCATATCTCGTGTACACTAATGGTCTCTAATGACGGATGGAAAACACCATTTTTAGTGAGTTAGGATTTTAAAAGATTGGGAAAGCACTGCTTGTGTTGGAGAAACCTGCCTTAAATGTAAGCATATCACTTTTTTATAACTTTTAAACATTTTGTATTGTTTAAGAATGAATGAGCCATCTCTACTAGACTTTAAATCCACTGCAACAATGTTTGGTCACTATTGTATAATAATAATAATAATAATAATAATAATAATAATGCACCTGTAGAAAGCAGGCTTGGTGACGTCAGAAATATCAAATTCCTCGGATGTTTGCAGAACAAAGAGGCTTGTCTGGACGAGGACAGTCCTCCGCCCGTAGCTGCGGACTGGTCTCGCGGAGTAAAAGCAAGTCTCGTGCTTCAACTCCAAAACTCTGCTTTTGTACCTCGCGAGCATTTCGGCTGTTTCTACGTCATATTATCTAGGTAACTTCAAATTCTGTTATTTCCCTCCTTTTGTCCCGAGGTGTGTTGCACGCGCGAGTAACTTATCTTTAACATTCGAATCCACTGCGTTGGCTCGAGCGTCGCTGTGCACGAGGCCTTCTTTATATGTAATGACGCTTTGTATCCTGTTTTCGTCACAATGTTACTCACAAAACATTATGCGGGTTGGTTGTCGGCTATGTGTCATATCTGATGTTGACCAAAATGCACCGTGATGTATAAAATAATATCTAATGTGTGGCTTAATTATTATTATTTAACTAGTCTGCAATATCTCTCTGAATCAGATTTGAGCTGAAAGTGTGTGTTTTACCCTTAAATGTGATGACACGGTCATTTTGTGGAGAGACGCCTCTTTTGGGAGGAAAAAACGGGGACTACAAAAGTATTTATTTTTTTTTACATTTGAGGGTGAAGACTTGGTTTAAGGTTAAGATAAGGGTTAATGTAAGTCTCCAGGACATAAATGCAAGTCAATGTAATGTCCCCAAAAGTCGTGAAAACACAGTGTGTGTGTGTGTGTGTGTGTGTTTAAAGTTGAACGTTGAACGTTGAATCCAGATTTTCCACTGTTGATGGGGTTTTTTTTGCATCCAGTTGCCAGTGATATTGAGATCCTGGACAAAAACACAATTTTCCCGTATTTCTCATGATCGGTGACGTGGTTCAGATACTGTGGAGCTTTTTAAATGTTGACAATTGTAAGATGTGTGTGGAAAGATAGCAGCAGGGTTGTTGTACTGCTGCACAGAAGGCTTCTCTGTAGGACATTTGTAAATAGAATATATGTGGAGCCAAAGCGGTGTCTCCCTCTGGTGGTTTTAACCTAAAAGTCAGAGAAGAAATCCTTTAAATTCTCTGCAAGTAAACCTTTAACAAGTTGAGCTCAAAGCAAACCATTTCTAAAACGTGCCTACTAAATGAGTATGAGTTATTTGTTTAAAAATACATTTTCATTCTCATTTTAATTCTAATAGGCCTCATAAACCATATTGTTTCAGTTCAGGTGTGTTTCTGTGACCCAGGATGGCGAAAAAGGGCGGCGTCCGGCCCGATGAAGGCCTGATGATGATGCAGGAGCTTGACGACCGGCTGAAAGAGCAGGTTGACAAACTGGAGCACGTTCGCCTCGCTGCTGTCGAACTGAAGGACAGCTTGTCTGGAGTAGGTTCTGCATGCAATATGTCCACATCTGTAATACAAACTGTTTCATCCAAACTAATTTGCCATGAGACTCTGTTCTATTTTTGACATTTATTTTCTTCTAAAACAGAGCACCAGTGATCTGACCCAGTCCATCGCTGACCATCTGGAATGGCTGAACCACTTGTCAGACCGAGTGGAGACTCTTCACATGAACACCAATGTTTTTGTTCAGGTGAGAAACGCATAGAAACAGAGATTCTGAAGAAAAATAAGCAGTAATCCTCTACTATTTCTTTTAACCAGCACAGTGAATATTATAGTATGTTGTGCCATAATAATACAAATCAGTTTTAAACCTGAATAAAAGATATACAACATATGAGCATAATATCAACTGTAGTATGAATTGGTATTTAAAAAATGATTTAGATAAGCCTCTCAGACAGTACGGCGGCAGGTCCTCAATATTCATGGTTATAAAAATTGCCATTTCAGTTATTGTGATTCAGTTGTGTATTTTATCAAACAAACTTTGAAATGTAATCAAATTATCACAAATCATTGCCACATAAAACAATACATAGCAGTGGCCCACTTTGCCTGGCTGGTAATAAAGTATTGGTTGTGGGTTGTGACACCAGAAAACACTTTTATTTAAGGAAGTTTTCTTAAATGTTTGAGTAACCACAGAGATTGAATCTGGGATGAGAATGACCTGAACATGGATGTGTTCTAGCAAAGCGGAGCATAGTGCAGAAATAATTGACATGGTGTAGTAGACGGCTGAATTATCCTCTATGTGAGAATCTTCTTGATTCAGCAGGCTGCTTTGTTTGGATGGTCATCATTTTTGAAAGTTAGAAAACAAAATATTTCCCAATTTCTAAGAGTTCCTGATACTTTGAACCTCATCAGTCAGCGTACAGTGCTTTTCACTCATTTCTGCTTCATCTATTTCCAGATGAATCCAAAGCCTCGTGCGTGGGCTGGGAAACAGAGTTCCAGACACGGCTACCGCTTAGCCCGTCTCCACCAGGCTGAGGACGCCCAGTCGGAGTACGGCTGGTCCCCCATCCGCACAAGACGAAACAGCGACGCTGCCTCTGAGATGTCGTGTAACTGGTGATCTGGTAGACGGTGGCCTATAGATCGACTGAGGTTGGAATCAGTGCAAAATATTGTACAGCTCACGTCCAGCAAATTGATGATTGAAGATTAAAGTCTTTGCACATTTTTTTAATTGGTACATTTTCACTCATTGTAACAGTTTTAACAGTTTTAGATGTAATGTAATACTTCATTTTTTTTTTCTATGCCCTGCATGAGTTGAACACTCTTTTTAATAAAAATCATGGCTAATCCTATTTTATCAGTACGTTGATTCTATCTCCATGCTACCTTTGTGTAAAGTTAGTGAAATTCTCTAAACTATGTTACTTTTACATTTTGCTTAAATAGAAGAAACCTTACACACATAACAAACAATTGGTGTACTCAGCAATAAATTATTCAGAATGTCCAAACTAATTCTTAATAAATTACTATTTAGGCAATTTGTTAATATCATTAGTTTCATTATTTAAGCATTACCTTTGTAGACTATTGTCTACAAATTCGCGAATTCGCTTCAAACCGCTTCCGAATTTGTTTAATTACTATTATGCCCAATTATGCCTAATGTCGCTAATTTGCTTCATACCAAAATGTATATCTATTGTATGTGCTATATTGAAATTAACAATCTCTAGCATCTGCATGACAGCAAAAAACACAAATAATTTTTTTTTTTACAAGAGATAAAATAAAATAAAATAATCCTTTATTAGTCCCGCAGCGGGGAAATTTACAGGATTACAGCAGCATAGGTTATAGTGCAAACAAGAGATATAGTAAAAGAAAAACAAGATAAAATAAAATTAAAAACAAATATTATAAATAAGCAATAAAAACAGTAAAGAATCCACAATAACTTAAATATTATATGTACAGACAGAAAAACTATTATAGCTATAACTATACTAGACTATTATTATATAATTGTAAATAAATTCAAGCAATAAGGGTTAAGTTTGTGTGCTTTGTACAACCCATGCAACAAGGCAGTGTTTCTTCCCACCTCTCATCTGATGTCATGTGTATTTTTAAAAAAAAACCTCAATCTGGCATTCTGGACTGTCACTGCTCCGTGGGTGCAGTTCAGTGTTCCACCAGCAGAGGTCGCTGCGGCAACGCGTCCATTATGTCACTGTTCGTCTGCCTTTTGTAAATAAAGCTTTGGCATAACGCGTGTAGGGGATCGTTCTGGAAAGAGCGTCAGATTAGCTGTAGTGACACTAAAAAGGGATACTTTTGAACACACACACACCACCGGAGTTGTACTTATTTTTGTATATATATTAGATATTCTCGGTAACTAGTGAACCCCTGGAAACATGGCGGAGAGTGACTGGGATACCGTGACGGTGTTGAGGAAGAAGGGGCCGACTGCTGCTCAGGCCAAATCCAAGCAGGTTAGCACGACCACGCTACTTTATATGTGTGTTTAAAAAATTCATTTCTGCACGTGGGCAAGGGTTAACTGGTCACAGTAACATGTGGGCATGCAGCTAGACATGCACACATTATCATCATATCATCAGTCACTATTGGAGAACCACACGTCATCCAGAAATGATTAATGTTACCCAAGTCAGGGATACTGTTTGCTAAATATATGACGGGGACACAAATAGACACTAGCAAGCTAGCATTAGCCACCTGCAAATGTTACTAATAACTATAAGATAAGATAATCTTTTATTTAAATCTTTGTCCTTCTTGAATTTATGTTTTAAACTTATAATTTAGCCATTTATTTATTTTTCAAGTGATATTTGTGTTATTTATTGTTGTTTTATATACTGCCATATGTTCAGGTTGGGGGAAGGGTCATTTATGTATGTAAATTGTGTTAAATGTATAAAACCAATAAATATATGTTTAAAAAAGATAATCCTTTATTAGTCCTGCAGTGGGGAAATGTACAGGATTACTGCAGCAGAGATGTTGTGCAAACAAGAGACATAGTAGAACAAACAAACAAGTATTTTAAATAAGTAAGTAAGAAAATCCACAAAAAATCCACAATAACTAAAAAGAAAATTATAGTTATAGTATTGCACAGTGTATTTGTATTGCACAGATTTTTTTAGTGTTTTGTTTGTTTGGTTGGTTGTGCAGCCTGACTGCAGCAGGAATGAAGGACTATGCCTTTCCATAAGAAAGTGCCTCTCCATAAACAAATCTATGCTCTTATGCATGATAGGACGTCATGCCCAACCAGTATACACACATCTGGTGATGATTGTCAGCAAAACACTAAATGTTGACGTTAGTTTAACACCCAGGAGCATGCTGTAAATGGCTGTGTAAAGGTTACAGACAAACCAGCATGCACCTAATGCTACTTTAATAGTTGTTCTAATGTAACATGTGAATATGTTATGAATCTATGTTTTAGTTTTGGGAAATAATTAGATTAGCAACATCCTTATTGGTTGCAAAGTTGGCTTTGTTGTGCCCAGACAGGAGTGTTCATGTTGTCTTTTGTTTACAGTTCTGATACTTATTAACAGTTATAAGCCAAAAGCTGAATAGGGCCTGGTCATAATGCAATCTACAGTCAATGAGTCTGGAAAATGTTTTGAAACTTCAGGTTTGAACATGTCCATCTTTTCTCTAGGCAATCGCCGCTGCTCAGAGACGTGGAGAGGACGTCGAGACATCCAAAAAATGTAAATTTATACTTTCTGTACGAATGTGTCATTCCCAAGTAATAACTCTGGAGAAAGCACTGATTTAATTGAATTGCTTGTGCTGTGATTATGTTGATTTTGCACGTCTACCACCCTGGATGAGGCCTCTAACATAACTTTGATCCACACACAGGGTCTGCAGGGCAGAACAAGCAGCATCTTGTGACAAAGAACACATCCAAACTGGACCGTGAGACAGAAGAGCTACACCACGAAAGGGTTCCCCTAGAGGTGGGAAAGTACATTCAGCAAGGCAGAGGGGACAAAGGTCTGACCCAGAAAGACCTGGCCACTGTGAGTATTCAGTTATCCTGAATTAACGTCCAAATGTAGCAGTTGGTAGTACTGCTGGAACAGATGCCTTTATCAGGATTCACAACACATTGTTTATCTTTTGTTATGCATGTTGGTGAATCTGAAGTTTGTTTGCACAAAGTGATAAACATAGGGTAAAAGAAACCTAAAAGTGGGATATTAAGATGAAGCTAACCAAGTAACAGAGAAACTAATAATAATCTTATTTTGCGATAACTTAACCAATGGCAAGCCACATATGGCGTCACATGATCAAGTGTTTACTGCTAAGAAAGTACCACGTAGACTAAATAAATGCAGTCTGCAGTACTTTTGCTGGCTTGTGTTGTGACACAATTCTAAATGATTTACTGCAATTCTTTCCTCAGAAAATTAATGAGAAGCCTCAGGTCATCGCGGACTACGAGTGTGGGAAAGCGATTCCCAACAACCAGGTCATGGGCAAGATAGAGAGAGTGCTCGGTAAGAATATTCTTTGCTTGGATTGAATGATAATGATTATTATGTCTCAATTGCCTGTTGTTTAACACATATGCTTTATATCATAGATGTTTTGCCCTCTTAAGAGCTGTAGCTATCGGGTTCATCCCTGCGGGCATGCGCAGCTGTGACAATTTTTTTAGTTCTGCTCCCATTTTACAGTTTCACATTCTCGGCTTTCCCCGTCCCAAGCTCGGCAACGAGCTTCCCAGCGGCGGCCTTCTCCGCATCCTTTGTCTGCAGCTTAAGCACTTTTTCAGGATCTGCTGGGCAACATGAAAACAGAGGCAGATCTGAGAGACATTGCGATGCCAGCGGGTTTAACACACACAGCATCCCCGCAGGACCCGGTTAATGCTGACCCCACTGTTAACCGTGGCACAGTCTGGGCCTCCCAGACGTATTACTTGTGGCATTTGCAAATTTTTAACTTATTAATGTTGTGTGCTTTGGACCTTGGCGTCACAGTGGGGCTTAGACTACGTCAGCTTTGCCCTCAACCCAAAAGCGACAGCTCTTAGAACATGAAGCCTGTTACAATACAGCCCGCCTGGCTCCACCTGCACCAGCTGAAGCAGCAGACCTGTGGTGGCTCGGCAGTTTTTTTTTTTTTTTTTTTTTTTTTTTTTTTTTTGCAAGTGCGTACGTAAGAGAGGCACGTGCAGGGCACAAATTGAATCTTTATGAATGTGCGCAGGGCTGAACCCAATAGCGTCAGCCTCTAGAGGGCTACGCCTGGACTTGTATAATCTGGTGTTGCAATACATAAGTGATATTCATCTTCTGTCATGAACAGGGCTGAAACTGCGTGGGAAGGATATTGGCCTACCCCTGGAGGCAAAACCCAAGAAGAAATGAATACAAAGCCTCGAAATCAGCCCTCCCAAGTCCCTTCTTTCCTTGATTTCTGAACCAACAACCCTTTCCCTACCCCACTATCCCAAGAACCCTCAAAAACTCTCCTCCCTCCCCTCCCTCCCTCTACCTGGGCTGATCTCACCTGTGTCCTGCCTGAGGACCTGGTGCTCCACTGCATTACAGGCTGCATACTGAAACAGTTTCTTGACCGCATAATCAAAAGAATGGTTGAACGTCACAAACTCGAAGTTCTGTGAATCTTCTTTTCACCTACGTCTGCTTTGGCATGAAAAATTCAACTTTTTGATAGTAATGTAAACTCATTTAAAAAGTAGAGTTATTTTTAATGACCGAACACAATAGTTTGACTCATGTTAATGCTGAGCATGATGTTAAGCCACAAGTGCTTGATTGCATCTTTTTCACACACTCCAGACAGTGGGTGAATGTCATAACAGTGTTAATTTGTTTTTAATACTGTGCTTTGTTTTGATTTAAGAAATAAAGTTTGGCAGATCGTGACATTTCTGGGTGTGAGTTTGTAGCCACTGTAGCACAGGATTTCATAAGAAAAGTGTTTTTCAAACAGTCCTTAATAAAAGATATTTTCATTTAAACTGACATTGAAGCGACATTGTCGTAGAACTATATCATTTGTAAACGCTGACAAATAATTGAATTTTAAGTGTGCTAATGTTTCATAGTGACAAAGGCACAACCAGCTTATGGGGAAAAAAAGCTATTTTTCATGACTTTTGTACTACAACAAGAATTCTAGAAACCTAACACATTTTCAATAAAAACTACATTTAGATCACTGTATTCTAAGGAGCTGGGAGAAATGCTGCAACAACTTGAAATCTGAATGCAGTATTGAATTGATCCACAAGATGTCAGAATACTACCAGAAATATATATCGGGACTGTTCCACTGTCCAGATACTTAACTACTGCAAAATACCTTTGTAAAAATGTTGACATGGTACATAAATTAGACAGTTTTTAGACTTCCAAAAAGTACAAATTGCTGCCCTATAATTATATAAATGTTTTTAACTGCTGATGAAACACAGGTGCATAATTCAAACAATAGTGTCCGTTAAGAATTGAGGCACTTTTTGCAGAGATATATTGAAATGTTCTGGTGTGTAATGTTTTATTTTAGGGACTCGCATGCAATTTCTGCTGCCTGCTCTATATTTTTTGGTAATACCTTCTATTAATGACCACATCGATTTACAGCTGTTCCAGGGGCACAACGGTCTTATCTTACCGTCAAGATTTTGCACCGTAGGGCTCGATGGTGGCTCATCAGGAAAAGAGGACTTGATGGTTTTCCCCTCTTGACCTCTGTATGCCCTACTTTATTTTATTTTTTTTATCCATACATGAATGTATTCTGTCCCACTTTCCCTTTCCCTTACCATGCTGCGTTTGTGATTCTACAACAATAAGGTCCATGAATCTTTTACAAAACAAAGCCCCACCAGTCATAAAAGTAAGTTATTCTCTAATCAATAACTCAAGCGAATCGGCGCAATGCCAACTTCCGGGGTTGGTCTGCAAAAATGCGTCATCACCTGAAGCACTCTATGGCTCAATGTTCATTTTATTATTGTGACATGTCGAAATGTTTTCAGTGAAAAAAGGCCTATAGGGCCATGGATTCATATTTTGAGCTTTGTTTTGAGGTAAAGGGACTAACCCATAGCCCAAAACATACAATAGAAGTCAAGGAGTGAAGCATGCTGTTGCAAGTCATGCAGCAGCAGTAAGTGCTTCACTTGATTGGGCAAATTGTTGCAAACGGCATTTAGCAGGCGCCAACAGGCTACGAGGTTAAACATGGAACCAGAACAGCAAGGAAACAGACGGGGGACGACGCTAGCTGCCCTACATCGCCGTTGACCTTCGTTTTGAAATGATCCCCAGTGTTAAGTGAGCACACTCTAATGGGTGGTTATGTTGAAGTGACGGAGCAGGAGCACTCCGGGCTACTGTCAAATCAGCCACTGGTTGTGCTTTTAATTATGTGAATGGAAATGGCCTGGTGGGGAACTTTTCTAGATAGCTTTCCTAACTGAGCAGTAGAGATAGTGGGGTGAATATATAAGTATAGGTTCAATATGTTGTATGTTGTATGTGTATGTGCCAGTTTTAGCATAATTTACAATAATTTAAGGTGCACTTTTTGGATAGATGCAACAGTGGGAGATGGCAGTAGTTACAGATGGTATAGAAATATGTAATAGTCATGATAATAACTAAGTAATTATAGTTAGGTGCAAAGTAGTGACTTTGTGTCGGGGTGGGGGCACTGTAATTAAGTTTGTGTACTTAAGACGTCTTTACATTATATATCTTCGTCTGTGATTGGCCATCCATCCCTGGGAAGAAGGAGCAAAGACAAGCAGGTATGGCAGCACATCTTTTAAGTTAGCTTTGAACTTTAACTGTCCTCTATGATCCACAGCAGTAGCATCTACATCAAATTCATTCTCTAGTTGTGGGAAGTTTGGGTATGTTGTGTTGGTCTTTTTTTGGTCTCCTTAGGTGCTGTGCTGAAGACGGTGTGCACAAATGAAGTATGCAACCTCCTGACCGGTGTTCACTAGACACACAAAGGAGGGAGCCTTGCTGTTGTTACCAGGGGGTTATTTGGATTCTTGCTCAACAGGCTTCTTCACTCTGTGTCTGTGTGTGTGTGTGTGTGTGTGTGTGTGTGTGTGTGTGTGTGTGTGTGTGTGTGTGTGTGTGTGTGTGTGTGTGTGTGTGTGTGTGTGTGTGTGTGTGTGAGAGTGAGAGAGAGAGGGGAGACAGAGACTGACTACGTTCCTGGAAATGCCATTCCATTGGTCAAAACACCATAGCAACATAGTTCCACCTATGACAAGGGAGCAGCCAGTGGTTTTGAAGGAGTGATGTGAAGCAGAAAAGCTACATGGGTGTGTGTGTGTGTGTGTGTGTGTGTGTGTGTGTGTGTGTGTGTGTGTGTGTGGGTGTGGGGTGGGGGGGTCTAGGGATTGGAAGTCTGGGGTCTAGCTTTGGCCTGAGGCTCCAAACTCAAATTGAGATTCAACTGCACGTCCAACCTGTTGTGTTGATCCGTGCAATGCACTCTCTGTCTGCCCTACAACAGCAAACGCTTCTCTTTCAGCCGACTAGAGTTTCTTTTGTGCCCGTTTATATTTCTTTCAGTCTGAAAATTGCCTAAATTGCTTTAACCATTGCACAAAGAAACCCCGTAGTTTCTGTTTATTCACAAATGTCACTGGTTGTTACAAGGTTAAGGGGTTTTCAGTCTGCTAGTACAATAGACACCGTGCTGCCTTGCATAATGTACTTTGGAGCAAAAGAGAATTCTAAGTTGGAAAATATTGTATGACAAGAAACATAAATACCTTACTTTGTATATATTTGTATCCAATCAAGCCCTCCTTTCCTGTTGAATCTCTAGTTAAGACAGCAAATAAAAATATCTTATTTTTCGTATCCAAGGAATTTATGTCTGAAATTTGAAATCTTTTGCTTGCATTCATTAGTTTAACAGCAGAGGCAGCTGGTAATGCTAAAATAACTATGTCCCTTAATGACTCAATCAATCAAAAGGATGCATCCAAAAAAGACCCAAAACACCAGCTAATACTGTGAGAAAATATATGCACAGTTTATTAAGAGTTGCAATAGGTGAGGCACACACAAAATAATAAAAATCAACAACGTATAGTGGTGAGATCTGACCATGTTTCTTTTCTCTGCAACATTAGAAACATCAGTCAGTCATGGACTAAAACCTGGTGCAGGCTGTTCAATTCTTGACATTATTAAGAATTACTTTGTTGGAGATAAAATACTCATGAACTTGAAGTGTACAGGAGGCAAAAAAAAAAAACAGGCCCGGCTGTTGCTGCGCCAAAAAACTAAACAAATAACTTGATAATCCACATATGAAAATAAACAGAGAAATTCCAGTGACTTCTACAGGATAGCAAATTGTATCATAAATATGTTTTAACTCCTGCTCATATTCATGGATTTTTAAGACCTGCTTGGCATCAATTTCTTTTTTAATATCATGTACAAATTACTGTACAAAGTTGTTTCTAGAACATTCGGTGAAAGGCCAGTTTCACAAAGGACGAATGATCAGTAATATTTACATTTGGCTTCTGTGTCACTTTAACATATACAAAGAACAAAAGGCACTGTGACAAATGTAAAAACATTTAAATATTTACTAAAAGTAAGCATGAGGAAAAACTGGGCATCCATTCAGTAGAAGCAATCTGTAACATTGCCACTTGTTTTGTCAATCTGATTAATATTGAGTTGTTAGACAGTATGGCTTATGATTAATTCATATTAAGTCTTTATTATGCAATGCTGTCTGACAAGGACTGTGACCAGGATTGTGCAACTCGTACACCAGTATTCACTGAGGAACAGGCAAGAAATTTCGATTTTTGTTGTTTACAAAGTATACAGTACAGAACTATGAGCCAATGAATAAACATGACGGACAAGGTGCAACAGTGTTAGTCTGCTAGGGACCTCATATTTCTATTAAAAATAAAAAGTTAGCTGCACATTTACATAGATATGACGCTGCGTTATTTTCATAGCTAATAAGCTAACAGAATACGGTTATGAATTATAAGCCTGTGCTCAGTGGGTAAAATGTCATAATTGATATTTAATAAATACACACAATACAGTGTCATACATGAAACTTTGGTAAGTGTATTACAGGATTATGAATACTGTTCATATTCTTCCTTTTTTTTTTTTTTTTTTTTTTTTTACAGATGTATGCATCAGTGGGACAAAGTGTTTTTCAGTCGGTAAGTGAATCTTTTCATGAGTCAGTCCATATATCTGTGACTGTTACAAGAAACATTTAAAAACAGCACATTTTTCACAGGTCATTTATTTGCTTAAGTCGACAAGTCTGTAGCTGGATGCCGTTTGTGTAAAAAGGTAGAGAGTGGACGGTTGGGTTGATGCACGGCTCTCATGCAAGCAGCAGTAGCGCAAACAGGTGGGTTTAGGTTCACAGTATCTCCCATCCATAGTGTCTAGACATTAACTTAACTGAAATTATTGGTCTCTCTCTCTCGTTCACTCACTCACACATAACTTCAGCTCCACTCACACACATTTTTAACCCTAGAGGAAGCCATCACTTCAGCGAGTAGAGCAACTCAGCAGTGTGGCAGAGAGACAGAGGGTGAGCCGAGGAAAAGTACTGACAGCACAACCAGTCCTCCAGCTCTGCGTTCCTCTCGGGTTCCAGTGAGCGCTCTGCGAACTTCATCATCAGCAGGGCCCTTTTCACATCCAGCCAGTTCAGGAGGCCCTCGTGTCGGGATCCGTCCGCAAAGCCCACCCCCTGTCCGTGCCTCTCCCGCTGCTGCTGCTCCATCAGGTCCTTCCTGGGGCCCCAGAGGAGGCTCTGCAGTATGCGCTTTGCCTCCTGGATATGAATGCGTTTGATGGGGTCGGGTTGGAGCAGGAGCTGGGCCAGCCTCTGGAGCCCGGCGGAGTAAAGGGAGACGGAAGGGATCGGTGGCAGCTCCTCACACCGGTAGTCTTGTTCCTTCAGAGCTGGACTCACCTCAAACGGGTTGGCTTGGTGGAGGAGCTCATAGATCAAGATGCCCGTCTGGAACTCGTCAAATTTACGGTACTGGGCTGCCGAGAGGATCTCAGGCGCCAATCTGGCGTGGTCCCGTTTGATGCGCGGGTCCACACTGGTTGAGGCAGCGTCTTCCGGGGAACGACGCTTGGCCTTGGCAAAGTTGCTGATGAGGAGCCGGGGAAGGTGGCGCTGACTGTCTGCACCACTTGAACCGTTACCGGTGCCATTGTCAGTGGTGGTTTGTTGGGGGAACTTGGAGGCCCTGCGGAGGTGAGGCACCAAGAGCAGGTTTTCGAGGCAGATGTCGCGATGCGTGACCCCGTGCTCCTTCAGGTGCTCCAGGCCATGGCAGAGCTGCAGGAGGAGGAAACACACGCGGCGCTCGTAGACTTCGGGCTGAGCTTTATGGAACGCAGCCCACTCCCGAACAAAGTCAGCCGCTGTCTGCCGAGGGATCTCGGAGGTGATCACCACCACTCGCTCTCGTTCTACCTGCTGACCGGGCGCAGACATGGAGGGCTGAGGCAGCGATGAAGCAGGCGTGTTGGGCAGAGAGACTTCATCAGAAGGCAACATGCTCTGGGGGACACAAGCGAGAAAGTGGCCACAGTCCTGCTGGAGGTTGAAGTGGGGAGGCATGCTCTGCTGCACGGACAGACCGTAGAGATGGCCCTGTTTGGCATCCATGGACGGACTCTTGCAGATCTGGAGAGGTATAAACACAAAGATCAGTGGGAGGAGAGGATTAAGCAAAGGAGAAGAAAGGGACAGAGGCGGGGGAGAGAATAATTCCCCACACAGAGACGGGAAGGGAGTGGAGCCAAGAAACATAAGAAAGGAATTCTTGTTAGTGAGGCTCCAAGGTCAACGTCAATTCAGTCCCAGCTCTCATTCAAGTGAAATCAATGGCCTCGATGCAGATTTAAACCCAATCCTCAACTGAAAAGCTTAAAAAAAAAAAACTTGTTGTGTTTAAGTAAACTACCAAGGCCCTTCAGTGTTTTTCCATTCTCTTGAGAGCTTGGGGAAAATTGACACACTAAAATCTGAATTTTGAAACAGACCTACAAATGTCACAAATCTCATTGTGTGTTGGGGTCAGATTAATAAATATAAGCTCTCCTTAGTGATTAACTGGACAAAAATCCACTTTCATGGAGTTGAATTTTCAGCCAGCTACACACCGGAAGCACATCAGATATCAAATAATAAAGTTACTCAAACACTTACTACGCCTCCGAATAACCCCAATCAATGATGATTCTAGTTTATAACATGATAGTTGCTGGGCGGGTCTATTCTACATGGTGTGTATTGGGTTTTTGTGTGTGCTGGCCTTGACAACAGGGGTTTGTCCGATTGTAAATCCTTCCTGGAATGTAAAGATTAATTGGGCCTAGAGATATTAAGCAAGACTGTGGGCACCCACGCTGTGGCAAAACACAAACTGTACAAACAGCTGCTGCTTTGTACAACACTAATGACTTAGGGACAAAGGTTAGTGAGTGTGAAACCACACCCATCTTCCTCGTTGTTTAAACTGCGGGCCCTGAAGGTTTGTGCTGTGTCAGGGCCATCCCATCTGTAGCCTAAGAACAAACAAGACCACCGCCCCTTTTTAATCTCCTTCTTCTATCATCAAACTGTCAAATCGCTTCTTAAAAGATTAATTTACGACACTCACCCACTGAGCAAATTATTCTTTAACCAACAGTAAAGATTATTTAGAGTGGGCTGAGAGATGCTCTTTTAACAACAACGTCTGAGTGGAAAGAATAAACCCGATCTGTACATGACAAAAACACTTCCCAGCAACCAACAGCCAAACCCAGAACCATCTCTTGTTTACAACACTATAATTATTGGCTTCTCTACTCATTGTTCAAAGTCAAGACCATCAATGGAATAATGATCAGGTTCAATTATCAGCAATTCCAGAAGACCATTCATTCCCATTGAAACATCTATTAAACAATCAAACTGTAACTGCTAACTGAGGATGTGAAAATGTGGACATAATTATGTTACTCAAGCATTTAAGTTAAAATCTTTAAGATTTTCCTGAAGTTAAGATATTTTGGCTTTTTTTTAATAAACTGGGGATCAGCAAGGTGATTCATTTTTCTTTGCCCTGCTGTTGTGTCGGTTGTTCATGGCACAATGGAAAAGGGCTAATAATTGACCGATATCTTCCTTCAAACAAAATAAGTTAATTTGGATGCGCTGTAAAAAGATAAGTTGCTCCTTTGTTGTACTTCCGGTAAAGTAGCAGCTCAAATAGTGTTTGACCCCCTCAGAATTCTGGGACCTGCAGTATAACATTGCATTTGCTGATACCCCCAGTAACCAAAGGTAATGCCAAATGAGTCAGGACCCAAATATTAAGGATTAGAACTTGTACGTTTGAATGTATGTATTTCAGAAATGCCTTATATAAAATTAGGCTTAGTATTTAAGGATTACCTTCACAGCGTAGGAGTTGCTGGGGTCTGAGGCGCAGGCAGCAGAGTAGTACACAGCATCTCCTGAGTTGCAGCTTGGTTTGTTGGAGGTGAGCCTGAACAGAGACCAGTTGCTCTCCTCAAACCTAAGTGGGTTCCTCTGGGAGCGAGTGAAGTGATCCTCACATTTCAGAGCCAAGCGGCGCAGAGACTCAGCGTACAGGCCTCCCAGTTTGGAGTACACTCCCTCCCTACTGTCTATGTTACTCAGGAGGGTCTGGAGCTGCAGGCTAGAGCCCAAATTAGGTGTAGAACTCGGTTCTGAGGATGAGAAGGGCACGCTGAGTTGGGGGGAAGAGGAGCAGGCGACGCTGCTCCGGCAGTGGACACCCAGACGCCCCGGAGTCTTCAGTGGCTCATCCAGTGTCCGGGACCTCGAGGGTCGGCTTAGCGGGGCATGGCAACGCTCCAGAGACTCGTTGGAGGAGAACATGGGTCGTTGGTCAACAGGGCTGGACGGTAAACTGCAGCGGGAGCTAACATCAGCGGGTCGACACACGTTGCTCTCCGAGCCGGTGAATGGGAGTCGTGGGTAGGCTCGGACGAAGGGCCTTCCGTTTGCGCTATCAGGAGCTGACACGGTGCGGTTGACCATTTTTTTCTCTGGGAGTGGAGGTGGCTGGTTACTTAAGCTGTTAAAGGACGGCGGATGTGGAGATCCTGGAGCTGAGGCCACTGGACTTCTGGAAAATGGAGAGGAACAAGACATCCGCGTAGCATCCCGATAACCTAAGAAGAGATAAAGAAATGACATCAGCAGGTCTTCTTAAAATGAAAGTAAACGTTAACTCATGATCAGGCAAGTGCACTGTAATGCTTATATAAGAAAAGGTGTAAAAATTATCCAAAAACTCCAGTTGACAAGTACAAAACACAAACTGAACATTTCCGAGGATACATCAATTGTTAAAGGAATAGTTCAACATTTTGGGAAATGTGCTTTCTAGCTTTCTTACTGAGAGTTAGATGAGATGATTGATACATGTCTGTACGCCAAATATGAAGCTACAACAAGCAATCAGATATCATAGCCTAGCAAAGCATAGCATAGCCGCTAGGCAAAGAAATAGACGGACACAACTTGCTGTTCGAAGGTAACAAAATACCAACTTTTTTGTAAAGCGTATCAAAACAGATTCAAGTTTTTGCAACTTTTGAACGTAGCCAGGCTAACTGTTTACCCCTCTTCCAAGTCTTTATGCTAAGCTAAGCTAACCAGCGGAAGCTTCATATCAAACAGACCGATGAGACAGTGGCATTGATATTTTCATTTCAAAACACCAAAAAGTACAATTCCTAAACCATTGCTTGAATAGAATTAACTTACAGATGTTGATTTGGAAAATAAACACATGCGGATAGAGACAATAATGACCATTGATAGCTAAATATATCCTTCAGAGTGAATTCCCTGTAACCTCACAGTACTCACAGACTCCCATATTCCTGGGCGACGGCTGTGAATTTGATTTATTTACTACAGCCCTTCTGTCACTGCCTGCTGCGCAGCCTTAGCACAAACACATACCTCGTTGCATCAAAAGAGCTGGAAATTTCCACAATCCAGGGTTCAAGCTGACACTCAAAACATCTTCCATCCCATTATGATCCATTTGTCAATTAAAGACTTAAAGTAAGAACTTGACATTACACTAGAAGAGACAGATACTGAGATAATTGTGTGGTGCAGTCTTCAATAACTGCTTTCACAGAGGGAGAAGACTGTAAAGGAAAAAAAAAAAAAAAAAAAAAAAAGTACTCTGTAGGATGTTGCCAAGCCCTTTTTCCCCTCGTTATCAGAGTCCATAATTATCTCTTCAAACAACGTTGCCCAGGAAGTTACAGCAATTACAAGTGTCTGTGCAACAGAGGATATGTGAAGGTTGAAAATAATTTCAAAACCGAGGACTCGTGCCACTCATTCTAAGCCACGTGTCTGGTTTTAGGACTGTAGAAATCTTGAACTCACGTCATGAAAATGAACCCTTGGTCAAAACAAACTGTATAAGTGTAGTTCACATAACAGGAAGAGAGGAGATAAGCTGAGAGACTGCATCTTCATCGTCGTACATTGTGATACAGCGTCAGCTGACATGCAGACAAACAAACCAAAGCACACGTCTGTAAAAGCTGTGGAAGAAGCACCTAACTTTATCAGACACTGTATCAGACATGTATGATCCTTGGACTCAAATTGCATGTTTCTATTGGAGCAAAGGGAGTTTTTGCAAAAAAATAAGATTATGTGTGTGAGTATTACTAACCAGTGTCCCCAGTCAGGTTGTCAGTGGAAGCAGTGGATAGGCTGGAACTGCCTAAGCCCCGAAGAGATGAAGTAGGACTCTCCGCTGACCCTTGTTGGCTGCAGCGATCCAGCTCCATGTTGCTGCCACTCATCTTACCAGACACTCTGATGGAGAAAACAGCAGAAACGGGGAAAGTGAATATGACGAGCAAACAAGATACAAACATGCATCCGAAATAGATCTTTCGTCCGTGTCTGCATTGCTGACATCATTACCAAGTATCAGCCTAGCCAAGTGGTAGTTTCTTTTCGTGCTTCTGTTCATAAATGTGGAACCACACAACTTCCCCCCCGATGTTTTCTTATCTGCACTATGTAATACTAACGAGTCCACGTAAAAGAGAACACTGCTTCTTTTTAAATACCAAGCAACTGACATCAGGAGTGGTTTCACTTCCTAATTCCAAAGGCACACTTCTGGATTTTACGTTGATTTATAACTGCAACAAACAAGCCTTACTAAAAACAATATCAGTCTGCCAGATATGGTAGTTTTGCTTGTTTCCCATAATGGCTCCATTTCATGATGACAGTAAACTGCATCAAGTACTACATCAGTTGTCATATATGGCCCTAAAGTGAGAGTATGTGGCTTTTGCTGAACACCGGACACTGTGGCCACAAGTGTCATTGCAGGATTATGGCGCATTTGAATTCCCCTACATTCCGGTTGCTTTAAAGGGGAACTCCAACAATTTTTACACATCCAAATATGTTTACAGGTCTTGGAAAAGCACTCCTACATACTTTAAAAAAAAGTTGTATACAGCTTCTTGGTTGTTGATAAATTGTTTCAAATTTAGAGTTAGAGTTAGAAAGAAGTGGGCTGAACACATTTATGTAGCTCCCTCCTAATCTATGTTCAAGGCTAGCTACTTTAGACAATACTGGCCAAACACACCCAACCAAATTGTCAGCACTTGGGTTACATTCTGAATAATATAGGTGCCAGGCATAAGAATGCATCAAGTTGTGCTGCAAGTTATGCTGCATTCACTCTCTCTTTTGGAATACAGTGGCCGTAATCAAACTAAATAACGGTTTTAATGATGACGTTACCGTGGTGTATTCTAAAAGCTGTATCTGTTACGCCCTTACACAAGACCAAGTAAAAGCTGTAGGTGGCCACCTTTATTGCATGTCATTTCCCATCTCTCTCGCCCCTTGTTTCCTGTCATCTCTCTACTACAGACTATAAATACCACAATTTGTTTTTTTAAAGCTGCAGCAGCAGAACCTCTAAGTGTATTATATTCAGTAAGGGTGTTTTTACGCTTATGAATTCAACTTTATATTTGTAAGAAAGATTGTGTTATTTCTACTTTCAAAAGTTACACAACCTTGAGTGATTTCTTTTTACTCGCTGAAGCTTTGCATTCTTCTTGTTCAGTCTGCCTGACTATCATGATAGCCACTTATAATACCAATGAAAACTGTGCATGAGCAGACTTCCTAATCAAGGAGACCAATTAGGCTGAGTGACAGCCATTCACATGTGTCATTATACGCTAATGGCTCAGGGAAGCAGGGTCTCATCCCATCCCTTAATCTCTCTTCCATCACAAAATGACTCCTCTATCCATTTATCTGCTAGCCCCCCGACTTCAATTCCACCATAAATCAGCAGAACAAACAGCTGGGGAAGAAAAAAAGGAGAGGAGCACAGGGGGGAGACAGAGGGTTAGGTATCCTCTGTGGGCAGTTAGCTAAAGGATCCGCTATCATTTTACAGACAAAAGAACGGTGATGAAAGGCAGTGGAAACGCTGAGGCAGAGGAGAAATGGTAATGGGTGCAGGAACTATGTGCATGTGTGCGTCTGTGCATGTCTCGCTCCAGATCGCTTAGATTTGTATCCAAAACATGAGATTTGCTTGGTGAAAGAATGTCATTGCTTATGTCCTTAGGGAGGATGTGGAGGGATGAATGAGTCTTCTAAGCAAGGGCATGCAAAATAGACCTTGGATCAGATTAGGACTGCGTGTAAGAATATACAAGAATTAAGGGGCTGCAAATAACAATTATTTTCTTAAAATAATTTGATGATTATTTTCTGTTTGGTCAGAAAAGAATGAAAAATGCCCATCAGCCAGCTTAAGGTTATGTCTTCAAATGACTCAAATGACTTTATTGTAATGTCAGATAAGGAATTACTTAATCGATTACCATAATATTTGCAATTTATGTTCTGTGACTGACTAATTGACTAATCATTTCAGCTCTAGAATCCATTATCTACAACCTGATGGAGAATGATCTTCCAAAATCATGTCATCACGACACAAAAACGCACCATTAATCAGGATTTTCCCCACTCTACTTGGAATGCTCAGTTTTAGTCTAAACAACTATTAATAAACATCTTAATTGCTCATTTCCTCAGAATATATTGAATCGCTTCCCCTGCAAAAAGCAAAGTATACGTGAGCTATCGTGATGTGCCCAGTACACCTGTCACACGTACTGCAATCAGCCCAGCAACGACACTTACTATAGCATGATTGTTTACATTCTAAATCAGGGTAACTAACGAACTGGGTCTGTTGATACATAAGCTATCCTGATGTGTGTGTGTGGTATTAATAAAGATGTGCGAGAGGATCGGGGGGAGTTTTTAAAAAAGGGACTGGATTGGGGTTACAGCTAACTAGCTACAGATAGCAGTGCGACGGTGTAAAATAAGACCCAAACTAAACTGCAGTGTTGTTGCTGTGGATCAAGTTCATACGACTGGTTTCACTTCCTGACTCTTATTAAGACCCTGCTCTGTTGTAAATATATAAAATGATGACAAAGTAATGTTAGTCCTCACATCCCTATATTCTCTCTCCAGGGATATTTAATGTAGAGACAATAATCTTTTAATGAAAGTAAAAAATCTAAAATGGATTATTCAGCATTGAAAGTGATGAGATAAAAAAACAAAACTGTAACCCTAAAACAGCCAAGACATATATTCTGATACACAACTCAGGGTTTTGTTAAAATACGGTGGAGTCAAGTATAAAAGCAGGCAAACTCCCCTACCACAGCCATGCAACATACATAACCTTTAAGAAGCGTACAATGTTCAGTTTTTGATAAGACAGAGGGACTAATTGTATTCTTAGGTGTTCCTTTTGTTTTGTACAAACTGACAAAAGGTGTTGTTTGTTGCATTGTTGTTATAATGGATTGCATTATACCGTGCATGTGGTTTTTGTGCTGTTTTGCAACCTCTGTATGTCGCACAGAGCAGAGAAGAATGACATGCAATGTTTCTTTCCCTTGATTGTAGGATAGTTACCATGGCTATATAGCCATATAAACCCTGTCTTTGAAACACAGATACATTAATGGTTGACATCAATCCTTTTATCTTTTACAAACTGCTCCAGCCTTTCCTCGTTATCTTCTTCACTGTCAGCCATTTCTTTCCCTTATTCAGTACAAGCCACTTTAGACGTCTTCCTCTTACAACTATTTGACTCAAAGAACAACATCATCTAGGCAGAAAGGGATTTGAAGAGATTAGAAGAAGCGTAAAAGTCAGGGGGTGAAAGAGGGGGGGGGAATAGAGAATAAGCAAAAAGTTGACCACATACCATCCGCCACTGTGCCTCTCAAAGCTACCTTGACTTTTGACTACCGAGCCCCTGATAGAGGTGTGAAAATAAGCCTCTGTGGTTTCTTCGTGACACGCATTCAAACTCTGCATCAATTTTCCACTGCAAACAACAACCTAACCACTTCCCTTCACAAGTCTAATGATAGATGTACCCATATACCCTACTGAGAACACACATGAGAAAAAGATGCCATCAGGTGCCTACCTCATGCTGGACATGCAAAGGTCGTTGTCGGGTTGACCGGCACATAATGCCCCTGGATCAGACTGGTGGGCTCTCTAAAGCCCCGCCATGTGTAGTAACACAACCCTGGCTCCACACGAGTCATGTGTATTTAAAGTCCATCTCAGCATTAAAAGCAACAGCACCCATTAAATGTGCAAAATTTAAGCACCCATATCTCATATATATATAGCATTCACTCATTGACCTGGTAGTTCTCTTCAGGCGGCAACAAGATGCTATCTGTTCTGCGGCACAGAAGGGATCAGGACGGCTCTGTGGAGGGGGGGGCGGCACGTCTCGGAACCATAGTTAAGAGAGCGAGAGGCAATTCAAACCCAAGTCAAACTCAGTGGACTTGAATCCACATGACTGATCTATAAATTCTACTTCTATTGATGGCAACTGACTACCAGACGGGGACAGTTTGGGAGTTGCCAGGGGCGACAATCTGTTCACTAAAGCCCCTCCCATTGGCAACCTTCCCCAACCAGTGTAGTGGACATGCCTTATCTTTAAGGATATACTGTACTTACACACATGCATGACCTAGACGCATGTAGAAACTCCCCTTATGCTGACCCACCACATCACACGTGGTTTGACCTGTTACGAGGAACAAAAGAGGGGACATTTGGTGTTTTCCACTGTGATCAAAGGCTCTGGGAGGCCGATTTTTCCAACCATCTGTGGCTTTTAAATGATTCAGCACATCAAAATGCTCCTTCACGGGGTGCATGTAAACGTGTGTCTTTGTATTGTGAATGTTTTCCATTCATGCCACACACAAGATTCTCTTATCTCTCAATAATAAATCAGTAAGCAGACAAGATTTAGATCCTGGTTCTCTGCAGCACTTTTCACACTTGATTAAATACACTAAACCCGCTGATAAACTTAGAAAAAGTCACAACTGTCGCTAGCCGGCTCAAAGCGTGTTCCCACATGTGTCACAACAACATGTATTTTTATCATCTCAGAATGTCGGCAATGTTATAACAGGAGAGATAGGTCCATACTATAATTACCACAAACATAAGGGCCCCTTGAAATGTGATCAGCAATCTGTGTTTAAGACAGTAAAACACTCCCACTCAGCTTTTGCTGACTCTAGCAGCTCAAGATGGCAGAACATCTGTTTGTACTGAGGAAGTCACAGTCGTTTGTTACACGTCTTCATGCTGTCCCAGACAAAGCAGATTTTATTTTGAGGAGTTCATTTGATGCTCTAATAACTAAAACAACACAAGGCCTCTTCTCTGTTTCTGCTTTGGTGTAGCTGACTCAGACAGCGGAGTGTATTCTTAGCTTCATACACACTCAGGTTAAAGAACATTTGCAAATGTTAGTGCTAATAAATGACTATGTAGGCTTGGAGTCCTGAGTAGAGTAGGTCACAATGTAGCAGGTTTTGAATAAAGGTGAAAATGCATGATTCTGCACTTCCTGTAAGTGATGTGATTAAATATGGTTACCAAGCATTAAAAATAACCAGGACGTGAACCTCAAGAATTTCACCTGCCATCAGTGCAAATATGATATTATTATTTTATTTTACCAAAGATTCTTTTGAACAGCTGCTAATAACAGCTTTGTCTCTGTATGATATATCAATGGAACAAGGCCTGAATTTTCTTCTTTTTTTTTTTACAATGATTGTGCTGTAGCCAAAACAAATTTACAGCAACATGACAGAGCAGGGGACTATTTAACAGACCCATTCTGTGTGTTGATTACAATTGGAAAAAGTCACATTACTAGCATGAATAGAACAAGGCGTGCATTGAGAAATGTGCCGGAACAGTTTGAATGATCACAAGCTGCAAGAATGGAGGCTGATTCAAGGCTGAATAATGATGCAAAGAAAGGGAAGGCACAGTGAGATTCACACAGATGACTTCAGTAAGATGCATACATGTGCACAGTCACAGGCAATATAGTATAGCTTATATTCCATCAGCAGCATTAACATGGTATAAATATATACAGTCCCCACAGAGAGCACATATGCAGTTATGCATTTAGACTAAGTGCATCTTGAAAGTGCTAAATTATAGAATATAGTGCCATTGCTAAATTACAGTCCGATTCGTTCTCGTGCAAGCCAAAGGTAAGACTGAAGGACAGGCACGCAAATATGAGCTATAATGGGCAGTTCAAGTTTGATAAATGCGTAACATTCATGTTACAGCAAGACCAACCTTTTCTTGAGATTTACTGTGCTTGGCCCTTAATCAGCATAAAGATCATCATGAGAAATTAATAAAGGTTAATTTGTAGGAAATGACATTCAAACTAAAGTTTTGTACTGTTAAATCTTTTCAGCTGTTCTAAAGACAGAATAATAAGAAATAATGTTGCTGAATATTGAAAAAAATAACTTCTGAAGCTGAATGACCATTGTGAGGTTAATACAGGCTTCAGCATCTATCCTTTATCTAGATAAAATACTTGTAATATAGTGCTCAGAGATTCCCCAAAAACTGAATTACCAAGAACTGCCTACCTTTCATTGCTTCATTTTGTAAACTGAATTACTTCATGATTTGTGTCTATTGGTTAAACTGAGTAAACAATGTTAAGGCCTCACACCTCGGCTAACTTCTAATTGGCATTTTGTCACAACTTCTGATATTTGACTGACTGAAAAAGATGAATCAAATAATCGTACATTTCTCTGGGATTGAAACATAGTCCTACACAGATACAGTAGATAGTGTTCTAACACATTTAAGGGTTAATAATTGAATGTATAAAAGCCAGACAAAAAGTTCTCTGTCATTCTTACCTGTGTAGTTTCTTGGGTGGGGGTGGTGGTGGATTGGGCTCATTGTTGGCAGCTCCATTTCCTGCTGCCAGCAGCTCTGATGAGCCGCCATGCAACGGTTTCTTGGACGGCATGCTCCCGTTATGCTTGCCCTCCTCCTCTGCACCGGTGCCCTCAGTCTCCCCCTGACAGGCACCATTGTTGGGGGCAGCTGGGGGGGCCGTGCCTGGCTCTGTCATCGGAGGGGGGCTGCTGTGGGCCTTCGGGTCCCTGGCCTCCTTCCAGACAGCAGCACCATTTACCAGGCCTGTCACCCGAGAGGTTGTCCCCGGGTTGGCAGCCAACTTCTTCTTCTTCTGCCCCTCTTTCGGCTCTCTCTCATCCTCCTCCTCTTCTTCCTCTATGCGACAGTTCCAGCCAGAATTGTGGTGGTGGGGCTTGTGCCAGCGTTCAGACACTGCTGCGCTGTGGTTCTCTGTGTGGACCTTGAAGTGGCCCTCTCTAGCAGAGACGAGGAAAAGCATGGGGAGTTCAGGTAGAGGGACGGGTGAAGAGATGGACGGTGAGAGGCTGGAAGTGCCCAGTCTGGGGAGATCGGTAAGAGGGACGGGAGAAGACATGGACGGTGAGAGGCTGGAGGCGCCCAGTTTGGGGGAACGGTTGGTCCTTTTCGGGGGTATAGGTGGGCTAGACTGAGGCTTGGGGTAAAGGGTTGGGGTAAGGCTGGCTTCTGGGACCAAAGAGGGTGCGCTGAGGCTGTGGCTGGGGCTTGGCCAGCGGAAAGCCGGGCTTCCGGGGTCTTTACGTGCTGTGGGGCTGAAGTGGCTTTGGGTGCTGATGGCTGAATCCGGACTGCTCAGGTAGAAAGTCCTGTTCTCCTCTGTGTGAGCGGCCATTACTGTGATGGTGGCCCGTTGACTCTCTCCTGACAGCTCAGAGCCCTTGAATGAGTTCTTAGTCTGGTTTGGGGACACAAGATTGGATTGCACCCCGCTTCCTTGCTGCCTGCGCTTTTTCTTGGTGCTCTGTGCATAAATGGGTTCTGAGTCTAGTTGTTCATTAGGAGAGCTGGGAGCTGAATGAAAGCTTCCCATGGCCGATGGGCTTTGGGGGCTCCCTGACTTAACTTGTCTTCCTCCAGGCCCCTCTGCCCCAGGAAGTGAATCCGTACTACTACGGTAGGAACAAGAGGAGTCCGACAGGCTGGTCTGATCAGGCATGATGGGAGGAGATTGGAGGGATGGCGGAGGGTTGTGGCTGATGGTGTCCACACTCAAGGATGTGGTGGGGAAAGTAGTAGAAGTGCTGGATGTCTTAGTTGTAACAGCAGCAGTACTCCCACTGCTGATACCATTGCTATGAACTGTAGTAGAACTTGAAGTGACAATATCCACAGAAAAAGGTATCTCCACCGACGCCAGATGGGACTCCTGACAATTTCCCCTGGCAGTCACACTGAATCCATTATAAGTGCTCTTGGTTCTCGTGGTGGTTGTATTCTGCTCCCTGCAGATGTCTCCATTGGCATTCTTCTTTAAACTATGAGAGCCTCTACCCTCCTCCTGGGTGACGAAGATATTGCCGATGATCATGGAGTCTTTAGGCAGGATGCTGGGGGATAAGGAAGCCAGAGAGAAGCAGTTGTTGTAGTCCATCTTGGGTTCAGGACTTTGAAGAACGGCCTCTCTATGGGCCTTGTTGCAGCCGTTACTGTCAATGTAAAGAGACGACAGGTCCAAGAGTTTCTTCAAGCCCATACGCTCAACTGGGCTCTTTGTGTTCTCCTGTCACACATAAACATGAGCACACATTAATGAACAGGTACATCATTCTGGGCAGTAATAAACTCAAAAGGTCTGTTACAGGAAAGAGACATTTAAGACAATCACCTGCTCCATGTTCATGTTGACATCAGCCATGGACTCGTTGGTGTCAAGGCTCATCATAGTGGGTTTAACGGCGATGGTTGGCTTGCTGTAGGGTGAATGCGCTGTTACTCCAGATTCTTCATCGCCTCCCAGGATGCTCTTCAAACAAGCGGCTGGCACACTGCCATCCAGGCCGCCGACAGTCTTGTGGTGTGCACTACGCGGGTGGAAGCAGTTCTTGCAAGAGCCGGGTTTCCACACGTGTTCTGCAAAGTCGCTGCACGCTGACATCTTTGGTTTGCTAAATCAGATTTGGTCAGAAGTGGCTGTTGAGTGATGTGGCAGATACCGGATGAACCGTCATGGCTGGCCCGCCCGCAGAAGGTTGCAACATCACAGGAAGAGGAGAGAGAAGATAGAGGTACATTGTTAGAAGAATGAAGTCATGATGTTTATCTAATCACTTTTTCCCTTTCACTTTGTTACCCAGTAAAACTGCTTGTATTACATGTGATCTGTCTAAAGATCCACTTTATCCCATCACGTCCTCTTCCACACATGTAACTAACAAAATGATCCTGATGTACAGATCATCAAACTGTTTGAGAGACTGCTCACTTTTTCTAGGGATGCACCAATCTGACCTTATCAAACAGATGGACCTATCTAATAAATAAATATGTTTTTTTTGCTAATTCAGTGTTTTTCCCAAAAAGAATTATGTGTATAATAAAAATTAAATAAAGCTGTGGGTAACAGATCTGCACTGGATAGACCCTGAGTTGAGGTTTAAGAATCTGACAGAAAAAGTTGGATCAGTGAATCTCAATTTTTTTGCCTTTGTTTGTCACCTGAGATGTATTTTTTTTCTTATAAAAGAGAGAAAGTAAGTTGAAAAAGTTTAAACATTTTCCTGAAATTGTTACGACAGTGATGAGGAAGTTGGAAGCTGCTGACAAGTGTCTCAGGGCTCATGGAACCCCAGTTAGGATTTAAGTGTCATCGGCCTTTGTAACTTAAGAAGACCTGATGTGTGCTGCGCTGCTTGTTCCCATGGTCTCCTAAATTAGAGGGTATGTGGTTTCTGTTTAACCAAATGGTCTGCCGGTGTGAGCCTAGCGACATAAAAGCCCCTCCAGAATCCTCTGCAGCCCCCGACATGCTAAAAGACGACGGAGGAGCCTCAAGCACCCCGGAGGTCGGAATGTCAGGAATGTCTAAAGTCTCACAAGGGTGAATCTCACACCCACGACAACCTCCCATCCCCCTTCCACACACACACACACACACACACACACACACACACACACACACACACACACACACCCACTCAACATGTGTGTCCTCCTTCTCGCACAAACAAACTGACCCACACACACACACACCTCCTTCCTCTCTCTCTCTTCTGTGTGTCCTGCTTAACAGGGTTGTCAGTGAGAAGATCAACACCATTTCAGAAAGATCATTTGTTGCCTCACATCTGGGTGCCCCTCTTTATGTTCTTTACACAGCTTTAATTGCCTCTCAACAAGGTGCTGCAGTGATACACGGCAGCATTAGCCCGCCATCTAGACTCATTATCCAGAAAAAAGTAGAGGAAGCAGGCGGATGAACACTTACTCCCCTAAAACAATGAAAAGGGAACTTGCACACTTGTGGCCTAAGTATTACTGTTGTTTTTGGCATTCTTTAGGCCACAGGGTTTTTGGGTTTCTACAATTGTTTATTGACAGAAAATACCAGAACAAATGATAAGGAATGCGAAGACTTCTTAAGACCTTTTAATTCATGGCTCCAAACACAACCTTGCCATCTATGAATGTGAGGAGTCTAATGAAGAGATTTCCTGTTGGTAAAGATAATGCATGTTTACATTTTTCTTTGTTCTGTCTGACTCAGTTTTTTGGCAGGAAAGCACCCACTAGCTCACTGTTTGTTTAACCGTTCCTGCGACAACAGAGGAAACAGAGCCTTGCCTTACATCTTCTGGCATTGTGCATGATTCATACGAAGCGATGACTGATCATTAGGCTACTAGTCCCGCTGCTGTAGAGAACAGCCTGACTGCCAATCAAGAACATGTCGAAGGGGTTTGGTGAGACGATTAGGCCATAACAACGAATAGACAGACTGAGCACTGTTTGTTTGTGTTTAGTTTGTTAAGACCAAACTGACAGGGACAATTAAGTCTATGTTGTTCCATTTTCCTCGCAGGGAATCAAAGAAAACAACAGAAGTGGACATGTGGGAATTTCATTTGAATTGGAATTTCAAATTTATTTTGTTTCGAAAAACACACCTAAAAACTGCACCTCAGTTTAGTTATTCTACCTCTTATTTACACGTTCATCCCTGCTTGTTTGAACAGAGATAGACCCCGCTGTCTACATTCCCCACACCTTCTCAAGCTCAAGGTCCAATTATTTCTCACTTCCCCTTGTTAAAACACACACACGCACAGGGAATAACCACTAGAAGTTCAGCCATATGACAAAATTCAATGCCTGCCTTCAATAAAAAAACTCAGACTATGAAAATTTTCTCAGGAGCATGTGATGAGTGCAAGGGAAAATTATTGTGGTTAGATGTTTGACTGGTGTGGAATTTTTTGTTTTTGGGTTAATCTAATACAGACAATAAGCGTTTTGAAGACACATGCACCCATGACCCCTGTACACACAGTCACATGGCCACTAGATGTCTCAAAAACACATTCAATTACTACCCTATTCTGGGGGGACTTTAATCATTATATTCATAGTCTGAAAAACAAATTTGGTTTGTCAGTTTCCCATGAAAACACAAAAGTAGGCTTTTGCTTTGAGCCAACTGGCTGTGATGCACTGAGGAATGCAGTCAGGAGACAAAGTTAGACTGGATGGCAGCAGTTTAAATAGCCCAGAGATAGGGTGATCAAGAGGTGCAATTAAGGTAAAGGTTAGAGGGGTTATCACTCAACAGCTGGTAGAACTGGACTTTATCTGAATCTGTATGGGGCCCGCAAGCAAGCAGGCACATTTGACCCCCCTCAACCCACCACACACCAGCACGAACGCCCGTGTACGAGCACCCAATGGGACAGCCTTAATGAAGTACATCGTTAGGTCATTTGATGGTTATTATTCTAGGGTTACTGTATCATAATTCACTGCATCATCCTATTGATGGATTGCTGAGTTGCTGTGTCCTGCCCCCCAAAAAAAAGAGAAACCGATGAACTTCAATGAATGAGATGCCTGCAGAATAACAGAATACAGTTATTCATAATCTAAAAGAATTAGACCATCAGACCATACTTGGGTCTGATAACCAGGTCACATCAGCATGTAGTCACCCACTCTAAACAAATGCATTCACAGTAACATTTGTCACGCCTGCCTCACTCACACAGTCCATTCATTTATGAGGGGGGGGACACACAACCTGTTTTGAGATGTTTCCGCCAAAACTTGTGAACTTTTGATAAATATCTTAAAACTTCCACATAAAAAAGGTATTAATGATTTGCTATATTTTTTTAGTAAATACACATCCGTCATAGACAACACATCCCACGTGCCTTGGTTAAAGCCTGCGGGTTTTTTTTTTTTAGATTTGATAAATTAAAAAAATATGGCTAAACACTTGTCTCCCCTGTAGATAAATCCAGTTTACGGTAGGTTATTATTGTAACAGAAAAAAAATCCTTTATGATCTCCCTCGTGCAGCGATAAAAAGATGGCTGTTTTTTTTTAAATTATTATTATTACTACCTGCTTTAATACAATACATAAATAGGAAAATGTCAACAACTTGGCTCAACCTACGTCGTGTACAAACAAAATAGGTGTATAAAAAGGTAAACAAATAAAGGTAATAATATAACCATGCCAAAGTAGCCAAGGTTATCTAGTGCCCATTGACTGGCTGCTTACCTGCTTGGACTTTCTCTTCCCTGGCAACACAAACGCTCTTCTCCTCTTTAAAAAACAGACCCCCCCAAAAAAAAAAAAAAAAAGACACACAAAAACACAACTGATTGCTCTTCTAACTCCCGCAGACGCAGATATCCGCCTGTCTTCAGGTATCCCACATGCGACAGGTTAATGACCCCAGGAGACCGTGTGTATCTGCGGGCTGGTTTCGGCTCTTGCTGCTGCTGTTGCGGCTGCTGCTGCTGCTGCTGCTGTTGCACTGTGCAGAGGTGGAGTGTTGAGGCGGAGCAGGAGTCCTCTGCAGCAGCGTGGAGAGAGAGCACAAGGGGGTGGGAGGAGCTCCAAAAGCAGCCATGCAGTCTGGTCAGTGGCTGACTCTCACACGTTCTCATTAAGGCTTTTGTTCTATTAGCTGTCATAAGGATTTTTTTTTTATTGTGTTATTTACAACACCGGGCTGTCATTTAATTTGCAGGGAAATCACTCAATAATAATAATAATAGTTATAATAGTTTCTGTCTGTATATATAATATTTCAGTTACTGTGGATTCTTTTTCTGTTTTTTATTTTTTTATTGCTCATTTGCTTATTTATAATACTTATTTTTGATCTTGTTTTTACTATGTCTCTTGTTTGCACTATCCTCTATGCTGCTGTAATCCTGTAAATGTCCACGCTGCAGGACTAATAAAGGATTATCTTATCTTATAAAGTTTATAAATATATACCATAAAGGGCATACACACACATTGAAAGTTGCAACCTGAGGCAGGTTTTTTTGGTTAAAACCCCACTGGGTTTATTCTGCAAGCAATCCATCTTGATCAGAAGCCCTTTGATGTGGAAGGTGGATGTAAACAAGCTTCCCTGGGTTTTGCTGCCCCTTCTCTCCTGCTACCCCCTGGGCTGCTCCTGCTTCTGTTCATCATAGCTGGGGTGACAGCGTGATCGAACAACACTGCTGCTGTTACTGAGCCAGGCTGGACCCCTGCTGGTTTCCATTACAGGCAGCAAAAGGAGAGGCAAAGCTCACAGAGTGACAAACACAGTCCGCTGTGTTGCATGAAGGCGGTTATCCATAGAGATTAACCTTTGAACTGAACATCTCCTCTTATGTCTTAATAAGAAATAACACTGAAACAAGTTATTTTCTGTTGTCTTTTTGACTCATTTAAATGGAACCATAGTCTCTCTTTTGTGCTCTTTTCGTACACTTACTTTTGGTTTTCTTTAGTGTGATATAAGGAGGCGACAAAGACAGGCCCTGAAGAGACTGATAATGTTAACAGCACAGCACTATATCTGTTAACCCCCAAATAAACTTCCCTTTTTCTCCAAGGACCCCATTTCGCTGGTCTACTTCCTGTGAAAGGACACATCCATGTACATGAATCGATTGGACACAGAACCCGCCTGTTTCCTGAACCTCACCCGAGGATTTATAGCAGAGCTGAGACAATCAGCATAAGTGGACCAGCAGAGACTGGATCCAGGAAAAAGGATATCTTTTACAAGACCACCTGTTGAATTTAGAGTCACAATCCTCTCAAGAGGATTAGGAGTTTGTTGCATTGCATCTATTTTTGGCAGTACAGATCATGAAACAATTCTCATAATGGGATATTTCAAATAGCTTGTGCTTTGCATAAAAATATGGATCCATATATACACATGCTGCTATTTAGACTTGGCCTGCAAATTGTAAATGACTGTGTCACAGTACATTCAATTCATGCAGGAAGTGGCATATCCGGTTTTAGTATTGATATGTGTCTGTGCTAAGAATGTTCTTGTTAACTATATGGGGTGTCACTCTGCATGCTTGCAGTAAAGGTTTGTCATATAAAACTGTTTCCAGAGACAAGCTGAGATGCATCTTCCATCACAAGCTGAGATTTTAGTGCTGAGATGTTGTGGGAACATCCAAATTAGAGGAGCACAGCAGAGAGGTGGAATCACTTATCAACACTGCAATGTTGGAAGACTTTTTCCCTCCATAAATTCTCCAGTGGAAATTGCATAGAGAGGAAAACCACAAGGGACGATTTAGAGAAAAAAGTGAACAGTGTGAGAAAATATACATTTGTTTTATCTAGAATACTCCTTGATTCACATGCTATATCCACCAAACCACTTGCCATAATATCTTTAAATTATTACTGATGAATTAAATATTCCATTAGTCTGCATGTAGTGCATGCCACACATGTTGGTGCAGTTCTTGCTTTTGCTGGCATGGCTGTAGTTGTCTGTGTACAGCTTGTCCTATAATGCATTCGGAGTTGCTCATCATTTATAGCACTTTCTTGAATTATGAAGGGAGTGGAAGCCACTTAATTTTAATCTGGCCACGAGAGGCTCTGCCACACTATGCACACTGATGAATAAGCAGTTTGTTGGCATTCTGCACTAGGTTATGAGTTTGTGTTGGAGAGACTGGAATAGAGGCAACCACTCTGTTCTCTTTACACTGCAATATGAAGATGCTGTTGGAGGAGAGACAATCTTGAACTGCCAGGGTCCCAGATACAACATAAGGATGCTGAAAAATAAGCAGCACTGTGACAATTTTATATGATGTATGTCGTTTCTCGATGCCCATGTTTCTCTGCACCATGACCACTATCACAGTGGTCATGGTGTAGTATAGAGTCAAGCAATACAAGAATAGAAAATGTAAAGTTTGATATAATAGTAGGAAAAAGGTGATAGAATAATATAATTATGTCATTAAAGAAAGTTATAGTATTGCAGGTCACCATAACCTTCAGAAAACTAAAAGTATAGTTTGTCATACCAAGTCATATGGCGTACTTTACTTTGACATGTCTGTGACATTGAATGACATGTATGTCGAGTAAAAGTCAAAGTATAGCATGTCGATGAAAGTCACAAAAAAGTCATAATATAGCATGTCGGAAAGAAAAGTCTAGTATAGTATGTTGAAAAAGTTAAAAAAAAGTCATAGTATAGCATGTCGATGGAAATCACAAAAAAATCATAGTATAGTATGTCGAAAAAAGTCAGTACAGCATGTCGAAGGAAATCACGCAAAAGTCATAGTATAGTATCTCGAAAAAAAGTCATACTGTAGTTTGTTGAAAAAAAAGTCATAATATCACATGTCGATGGAAGACACAAAAAAGTCATAGAATAGTATCTCGAAAAAAAGTCATAGTGTAGTATGTTGAAAAAAGTCATAGTATAGCATGTCGAAGGAAATCACAAAAAAGTCATAGTATAGTATGTGGATGGAAGCCACAAAACTTCATAGTATAGTATGTCGAAAAAGGTCCAAGAAAGTCATAGTATGGTCTGTCAAAAAATCATAAAAAAATCATAGTTTAGTGTGTCAAAATTAGTCATAGTATAGTATGTCGAAAAAAACATCAAAAATCATAGTATAGTATGTACAAAAGAATCAGAAAATATTATGTCTAAAAAAGTCACAGTATAGTATATCGGGAAAAAGAATCGGAAAAAGTTCTATTATAGTTTGTGAACAAAAGTCATGAATAAATCATAGTATATTATGTCGAAATAAGCCATAATATAGTATTTCGAAAAAAAGTCATAGTACAATATGTCAAAAAAAAAAATAGGAATTATAAAGTCATAATATAGTATGTGAAAAAAGTCATATTAAAGTATATACTCTCAATTTAAGTGTATTTCTGTGTTCTCCCTATTATTTTTTTGTTGTTTGGTCCTGCTTTGGTTCTTTCTGGTTGCGTGTCTGTCTGGGAGTGGCACTAAATCTATATCCTGTTGCCATCAACTTGCAATCAACTTGAGACCCATCGATTCATCAAGCTCCTGCTGTATATCTACCCTGGCTCTACACTACAGTCCTTGCCAGATTGTTGTCTAGTTTGTCTCTAGCTAATCCTTGTGTTTGCCTGAATCTTGTTTAGTTTTTGAAATTCCTATGTCTCGGGTTCATACTCTGTCTCCCAGCACCTCGCCAGACTGCTTTCCAGAAAAATGTTCCACCTCAACCTCTGGATCCTCCCTCACCACTAATTTATTGCAATAAACTTGCTTGTAAACTTTGTACAAACCTGTGTCCGAGTTTTGCTCTTTGTTCCTAAATGCACCCGAATTGAAAGTTACATATTTAAAAAAGGCAATAGGAAGTCAAAGAATAAAATGTCTAAAAAAATTCATAGTGTAGTGTGTCCAAAAAAGTCAAAGATGCCAAAAAGTCAAGTACAGTATGTTGAAGAAAGTATTTGAAGAGTTTGTCAATGAAATTCTTGAAAAAGCCTTAATATAGTCTATCGAAACAGTCATAGAACAGTTTTTCTAAAGAATCTGAAAAATGTCAGAGTATAATATGTCGGAAAAAATATCATAAAAAAGTCATACAATAGTATGTCACAAAAAAGTCATAGTATGCTATGATGAAAAAAATCAAGAAAATGGCAGACTATAGTAAAAAAAGTCATAGTACAGTTTATTTAAAAAAATCATAAAATATCTTAGTATAGTATGTTGAAAAAAGTCCTCAAAAAGTCATAGTATAGCAAGTCAAAATAAATCATAGTATAGTATGTCAAAAAAGTCATATTATAGTATGTCGGAAAAAGACAGAAACAAATCATAGTATAGTATGTTTTATATGACAAACAGTATAGTATGTCAGAAAATGTCGCAAAAACTCATACAATAGTGTGTCAAAAAAAGTAATGGTATAGTATGGCAAAAAAAGTCACAAAATATTCATAGTATAGAATGTAAAAAAAAGAGAAATAAGTCATAGTATAGCATGTCGAAAAAAGTCACAAGAAAAGTCATAGCATAGTATGTTGAAAGAAATCACAAAAAAGTCAGTAAAAAGTATAGAATAAGAAAAAAGTCATAGTATGGTATGTTGAAAAAAGTCAGTAAGAAGTATAGAATTTAAAAAAAAGTCATAGTATAGTAGGTCGAAAAAAGTCACAGTATTGTATGTCCAAAAAAAGTCATAAAAAAGTCATAGAATAGTACGTCAAAAAAAGTCAGTAAAAAGGCAAAGTATAGAATGTAATAAAAAGTTATAGTATAGTAGGTCGAAAAAAGTCATAAAAAAGTCATAGAATAGAATCCACAAGTCCTCTGCTTTGCCAGAATTCAGACAGACGTAACTGCTCAATTTTTCCTCAGCATGATTAAATTATTAAAGGGACAGATATGGGTTTAAATGCAAATTAGCAATACATCAACCTTTTTTGTGATTGAAGGCATTACTTAGGTCAGATACGACACTATGCCTCCCTCAGAGTCAGTCTTGATTAAGTAGATTGATATTAATAGGAGTATGTTGTGCAACAAAAGTTGCCATTGGGATTCTTGGACATGGCCATTACATGGTATGTGTCTTATTTAAACTATCATAGGGAGTTTAACAAAAATAATGTTTTGCCTCCTTTAACTTAATTTCCATAAACATGCTTATGTAGACTTACTGTGATGCCTCAATTTTTTTGTTGCCATCTAACATGAGCTTTTTTCTGGAAACCTCTAACGCAGAGATTTCTTGTGAAAGAGATTCTCTTACCCAAAAGAAGAAGTTTAGAGTTTCCCCCTTGTAGCTGTGTATGTTTCTGCTAATTGACAAACCAGGTATTGTGCTGCTCAGGTTTCTGTCTGTTTCTGTATGTCACTTCCCATTACCACAGGAGGCCCCATAAAAGATATCCTGTCACAACACCAAAAGGTCTTTGTTTGCATTTGGCGTGCATGTTAAGAATACTCTTGTTCAAGTGAAATTTGATCATTTTCAACAGGTGTTATAAATAAAAAGATGAAAGAAGGAAGGAACCTCTGTTTGCAGTCAGCCTGTTTACTGCTTGTTGGAAACACTAAAAAAAAAGCAAGAGGGGGAGAATGTACACCAGCTCCCTCAGGACTCACTTTCTTCTCCACAGGTCGTCCCTTTTAAAACCTGAACATTAAAAGGTTCCCCCTCTTGTGTAACTGTATGCCTCTGAGAGCTAGGCACCAGGAAATGAATTGTGTGTGTGTGTGCGTGTGTGTGTGTGTTAGCCTGTGTGTCAAAGGTTGAGGTGGGTGTCAGATTTAGTGCCTTTCCCCTTCTGGGTTGCCATGGCAGTCATGTAGAGCAGTTGGTGTAGTTAGGAATGCAAGATAAGGCAAGAGACGCACCTCACACACACAAAGTCAAAGAACTCACACATAAAACCATCCGGTATACTTTCTATCCCCTACACAGACCTCCGATGATGATATTTCTCCACCGCCTCCATCCTGGCATTCTTGTACCTGTCCCTACAGGCTTACCCTCTGATTACGAAACACAAACAAAACCCTTCACCATCAATAGGACATGTCATTTGTTTATAGAGATTGAGGGCTTTTCTAATCTGATCTTACTTTAATTAACCCAGATTACTCATAATAGTATAGGATACTGTATGTCTCAAGCTTAGATCATAAGCGATCATATTTCAAAACGTTACAGAGGTGGAGGCAATCCATTATTTTCTATATAAACCTCACCACCAGACACCTAAGAATATATTATCACAGGTGGTGTTTAAAATATTGTCTATTTCTATGGTTAGGAGTTAACTGGTATCCATTGTTTATAAGTGTATTGTAGCTATGGTTACTTCCTGTTTAATAAAGCTTTAATAGAGGGCTTCAAAATATAAAATTCCTGTTTATTTTTAGACTTTCAAGGCTTGGAAGGACATGAGACCAACAAGTACAAAAGCTGAGCTGCTTCAGAAAATAAATGGTTCTTTGATAAGAAATCAGTCAAGCTTGCATACTAAACATGTGAGGAGAGACTCCAAAGGAGCATTTTGGTGAAAAATAAATTTGCTTATTTGCTTCATTACTGAGTTAGACGACACGGTAACTCTATTGTTAGTGTGTTAAGCACGGAGCTAGAGGCAGGAGGCTATTAGCCTAACATGGCAAATAGCTGTCAGGTGCTATAAATTGCTGTTCACCAAGAAATAGTTGGCCATTAACTTCCAGTAAGTCCACATTTTGACATTTGTCATCACTTCTGTTTCTGAATAAATGAGATATAATTTGTTTATTGGGACCTTCAGGGGACTTTGGACAGAGCAAGACTAGTTATTTCTCTATTTTGTCAATCTTTTCCTCGATTTCTCAATAACAAAATTGAAATAAATGAAAGTTATTGCCATAATATAAACCTATAATTATAAGAATGTATTCAGGAGACTTCTATATTCTTTTCTTACTAGTTTAGCACAGTAGTTAAACTACAGACCAGAGCTATATTTGAGGTGTCCCACCTGCTGAGCAACCTGAACAGGTTATTTTTTGAAGCCATGGAATAGGATCATAACAAAAAAACATTAGACATTTTTCTTATTTGTTCCAGTGAAAGTGACAAGTCAGAAGGTAAAATCTCATGACAGTCTGCAGGGTCACAGCTGATAGATTTTTGCTATCAGGCAGACATGTCTGTCAGGCAGAGATACAAACCCATACCAGCTGGTCAGTTTCTGATTGGATGCTCATCTGGCTCACACCCAAACTTTGCTAATACCTATTGCACACAATTGACCCGTTTGTCTTGGGATGGGGCTGCTGCTCTGCTTGAATACTTAACACACATAAACACAAACAGGAATGCTAGCATGGTTTTCACAGATGCACACACATGCCAATACACACACATAGAGCCATCTGCCAGAGGCATTAGCCATCTACAGATGCCCAGGTCAGACTGTCATAGCAGAGCACTGGGAGGGTGTGCGTTCATGGGTTTATGGGGGGCTCAGATATCTTTAAAATCTCATCCAAAACCCTCCTTTCTCAGATGGGGTTCTTTTTCTCACACACAGAGAGCTCTGGCCACCTGCAAAAATAACAATTTCTTTGGGGTTAGACACAGGTCCGATGCCTTTATATGAGCTTTGCCAATGTGGTTACAGGAATCAATCCCTTGTTAGAGTTTTGTGCAAAATTGGAAAGCCTCGAGTTCAACCAAAGCCCCCGAGGCTGAAGCACTGATCACTGAGAGAGAGGGAAACATTATACTATGATTGGTTTGTCTATGATGGCAGAACTTTCAGAGTGAAATTTAAAATAGGGTCTCAGCAACATGCAATAAAGATGACAAATCCTGCCTGTATTTATTTGATGCCTCACTGGTAAGGTTAGTTTATTGGCTAAAACAGTGCACATAACTGGAAGAATCATGAGCTTTAACATGCAAATGTGAAAATCTGAAGGAAAACTAAAATAATATACAGGCCTACATTTAAGAACAAAATACATTCTCGCTTAAACCTATATAGAGTACATTATAACTCATGTTACTTATTTTGTTACCAACCGGAATTTTAAAAGCAATGATGATTTTAAAAATAAAGGCTCATAAATTTCATTTGTTATGTCACACACAAACTTTACTGTGAAGGTTTTCCTGTATAAATATCTGTATATAAACTCGTATATTCCAAAGTCATGATTCCTTATAGATGTTTACAATCCTTATGTAACCACAAACAACCATAAATTCAGTTTATTTACCTGTTCTTTTTCCAGTGACAGAGAGAATAAAAGACTTATTGGCTGGTGTTTTTGTAATCTAGATTTTTGAGGCGTACAAGTGACAGAAACACCTGCTTCACAACTGAGTCCAATTTCACGGTTACACTTGTTGCCAGCCCTCGTCTGTCTCCCTCAGCGAAGTCCAAGTCACAAACCATTTCATCAGTAGTGAGGACATTCACAGCTCTAGCTTATGAAATGATCTTTACATAAATCAAGTTTATTTCTACAGCTCCTGCACAAAATCATGTTACTTTACGGAGACAACAAGCCAACTTTAATCAAAATAACCACTGAATATAAAGCAATGCGATATACTTAAAAAAAAACCGAAACACATAAAAAACACAAGTAACATGAGGTAGCAGGGTAAACTCTCTGTCTGCTGAGATAAAAGCTTTCCTATAGGTGATGGAACAGACTTAAAAGGGCAATATCATAGACAATACGATCCCTTGAAACACATGCTCTTAGTCAAAAAATGTGCTGTTCATTGACCCAACCGTCAAGTTTAGTTATCCCACAATTCTACAAGCTAAGACAATGAACCCATGATTACTCAAGAAAAACATTTCCCTCAAGCTAAGACAGATCCCATCCCATTTCTTTAGAACACACTATTGTAATACTTCATAGTATTCATTGTTCATATAGCTTTGTAACACAAATGCTTTTAGGTGTGTGCCAATGGACATCAAGTCGTGACTTCAATAAGGTATTTCTAATTTCGACACATCAAAAACATTGCAACATTGTCTGACCCCTACGTCTAGCACACATTGTTTCCCAGATGATTGATCATCCGCAGTGCTGTGATTACAGTAAGTTGGGTCAATGTGAATGACTTTGACTGAATGGATGTCTACTCTTTTCCCCCTAAGTCTCACTTTACCCTCTCTCTTACACATATACTTATCAATTAAGCAGCATACTATTAAAGAACCTATCAAACTATCTGTGTTTTGTCTGAACCACGAGGATCATATGCCAAGGATACATTTTCAATAAGCTTGGGATGAAACAAAGGGTTGAAAAACAACAAAAAACGTAACATGAGGAGAAAATTACCATAAAGAAGAACTGAATCAGTCTTTCATTCCGATTTGCCTCAATCTGAGCCTTCAATGTGTGTCTATTCTTATTTCTGTATTTCTAATTTATCACAGCATCTTAAGGGACTTATTTATACGCTTGTTGTTGTTGTAGTTGTTGAAAAGGCTTACACGAAACAAGGATTTAAGAAGTGTAAATTAAGTAGTTGGCATGGAGTTGTGAGCTTCGTGACCACTCTGTTGTCACTTTCAGGTCCTCAACAAAGAGGTTGAGTACCAGTGCTCTAATTGGCCCTTTCTTGGATAATAAAAACCCTCTTTAACTTGTTTTACTTACTGCCACATGTGTAGTGTAACATCACAAGCGAACAACTTTCTAACTGTGCACTGGCTTCTCTTAGATAAAATAAGTTCCAGAAGGAAAACTGAAACCGTGCAACGTTGCTTTCTGATCTGACCAGCTGACTTCTCGTTGACTTGTTTCTGTCAGCAGGGTGTTTAAAGTCTGAGGAACAAAAGAGTAAATGATGAACGATGAACCCATTGATTCGTCAGACGGACAAATGAAATGTACAGTTGTTGATTCACAAGAGGTCTTTATAACTCTCACTCACAAACACTCAGAGGACTCGTAACAAAGCCCCCCTCTCAGTGAAGTGCCTGAGGCTCCGTATAGAACAGAGCTGAATGGTGATGAGTAGCGTGTGAATCACACTTGGTTCCCAGACGCACGTTTCGCTCCAGACTTCACCTCCCCCTCCCCTCCTGTTTGCTTCATCTCTCCACCCTCTGATGACCTCCTGGAGGTCACATGTCTTTATATCATGTCAAACACCAAAGACGTGAGTGCTGGTCATGAACAGTGTTGTTGTTAACAGCCTCAATGCTCTTCATGTGTGCAATAGATGCAGTGGAGTCATCAAGTGCTGACTGTGCATGTGTTTTATGTGTCAGTGCTCATTTTGTGGTTGTATGGGTGTGTGTGCATGTGCACAATGAATAATGCATTTTTATCAATTTATTAAATCCTCACTCTCACTATATTATCTATCAAAAATTGATAGATAATATAGTGAGATGAATTGATTGACATTTTTATTTTTAAAAGATCATTTTTCAAAGCTTTCAAATCTCTCCAATTTATGTGGACTTACTTGTGTAACAGGCTATTGCAGGAGTGCCTCATCCATATGAACAACATAGGAGCCAGTGGCAACCTTTTGCTTTCACTGAAGCTTCATAATGAAGGATCACTGCCAGATCCAGGAGTGTACTTAGCTTAAATCCTTAGCACCTGACAGTGTTTACTTTTACATACATCTGATTTTTTTTGATCAACTAAGATTTGAGATAAACATAATACCTGCCAAGATTATGTTCAATTTTAACATTGTTTTATGTTCATGTAAGCTGTAGGGAGGTAGTTGGGGTAAATGTTAGGCGTACAAACTGCTCCTGAAGGTAGTACTATAGAAAACATTGGAGTACTTATAAATGTTGAAACATTTGGTCAGAAAACATTCACAAGTGTTCACATGTTCTGCAGTTCTAAGGCAATTGTTAGTTACATCACATTTGGTGCAGAAGCCATTTGTACACATGTGCCATCCAGGCACTGTGAGCAGAGAGCTGGGGGGGGGGGGGGGGCATATCTCTGTGATGATTGTGTAAAAATGATTTTCACAAAGGTAAATACCCTTCTACCTGCAGTATGCGGTTATATTTCCCCTTCTATACATTTGTTTGGGAAATAGCAGGATATTACAGACATTATTAAAAGACACCGATACCTTTTCGAATACCTTGGTCTAGCACAGTATATTTACATTCAGGGTCACAGCATTGCAAGGATATTAAGAACTGAGATGGGAATGTAGAAACACGGTGAAGGAAGAACAAAAAGACAAGTTGGGGGATTAATACAAAGAAAGATGAAAATTTGGGGAAATGAAAAAAAGAGAGAACAGTTGTGGGAGTAGAGGCAGATTGCTATGTAATTACAAGAGCAGATGTGAAAAACACACATCTTATAAAGACAGAAAATGGGTGTGATCTGCGTCCTTCTTAATCTTTGCTTGTTAAATCCGTGGTTTTAAGCACACAGACTGAGTGGGATATAGAAGTAGAACAACAGAGGAGAGGGTGTGCCGTGAAGTGGGACGGAGAATCAGTAAACAAGCCGATGACATTTTCGGCATGTAAAAATAGCAAGTCATGTTCTCAGAAATAACTTTTGTCTGTCTGGGGAACAGAGATAAAAAAAAAAAAAGGCAGATTTGGACGGCTTTACTTCTCATTTTATTTAGAGGCTGCAGTTGAGAGCTGGGTTTATATCCCAACTTTATATCTGCATCAGAGACATTGAGTCTGGTGGTGGTTGTTCTAAGTTTAGCAGTGCCTTATTTCTTCCTCACAATAACATGCTAAATTGACTGATACATCAGTGTGAAAGGAACTGACTGTGTTGCATGAAAAGGGACCTCCATTTAGAAATCTTTGGTCAGAGAGTTTGGGATATTGCAAAGTTGCTAAAATGATTCTCACAAAATGGAATGGTCATCTCACATTAATACTCAAATATTACTTTCAGCTGTTCCATCAGAAATTTTACAAAACATCAGATCCTTCTATACGCAACTTCTGAGATAAATCTGAGAAATATGCAACATTTCCTATCTTGTCAGCCTCTCGAACACCACTCAATCACCAAACCTTGAAATTCCACACCGGTTTGCCAAAGCCAGTCAGTCCAGTGATTCCTCACTCACTTACATTTGTGTGTTGAACCAGAACCAGAGACAAAGAGCTTGAGTTTAGCCAAGCATGCATGTGGCTCCTGACCAGAGTCGTTGTTTACCAGCCTCTTTTTAAGAACAATAACATCAGTGTTGAAACCAGGACACCGGGGAACTCAACTAGATGGGAAACATGTAGCAAAATCCTAACTCTCAAATTTACTTAACATCAAATATGTAACTGCATAAACGATGCAATGGAAATTAAGTATTTTTCAAATAAATATGCACAAAACTATGCATGAAATAAATGCAGAACTTTTGCAACATCAGCGTTAGCAGGTAATGGTCTGTAACATTTACTGCTATAATTTGCCTTATTGCAAAACTACACTGCTGTCTTAAAAAACAGCCCGTGGGAGGGAAACACAGCACCAATTGCATTAATATTAAATGCATTCAAAAGAAATCAATATGTGAGGGTTATTACAATGCAGCAGCGTGGCTCAATAAAACATTTTTGAACAGGCACGAGTCAAAATACATATGTTCACAGTGTAAACCAGAATATAGGGTTAATGAAGTGTCACAGGAAAGGTGTCTGCATGGTGGTTGTGCTTCCTCCTGGTAATCCTGTCATGATTGGTGAATCTGATTTGCATTTCCAAGTTTCACACAGAGAGAAGCATCTAGCCTTCCCTCTCTCTCTCTCTCTCTCTCTCTCTCTCTCTCTCTCTCTCTCTCTCTCTCTCTCTCTCTCTCTCTCTCTCTCTCTCTCTCTCAGTAGGTTCTCATCTGCATTCAAATCAGCCACCGTATCTTCCTGCTTACGAGCAGCTGTGATAGTAATATCACGATTGCTGTAATGATCATCATTATAGTAATTAATATAATGACCGTCATCAACAAATTATATGAACTGTTCTGAAAAAAAATGTTTCAAATTAAATATATGTATACATATATTCTATATCTACTGAACTCTCAAATTTCCATTGTAGATTTATCTAGTCAGACAATTGAGTCAGTGATATGTATGTTACTCAGTGTTTTTTCATATAATAACCTGATGCAGTTTTGGGAAGCTTTAAGCCACACAAACAATTACTCCAGTCACTACAGACCGACAACATCCAGGTCGTAGTCATCATTCTAGAAAACTGTTTATATTTCCCAAAGGTGCAGCTTTGCTGTATTCAAACGTTCATAAGAAGTGATTGAATAGCTTTGATCAGCTGGAGGGGAAACTTAACACAAGCTGAGCAAATGTGGATGTTAATATTATAAAAGTTATGCCCGAAGGATCAACAAAATGAGAAATAAGGCAAGGATCTTTTTAAATTGTATCCCAAAAATATGATGTAATGAATAAAAGAGATCATATTCAATACTGTGAAGGAACATGCTCCTCTATAGTTTAATTAAATGGATGATGATATTACATGATAGTGTATAACAGCGTGTATGTGTCTGTGTGTGTGTGCATTAATCACAATTACTTTTTAATGGTATGAAACAGGGCTGTGGACATAAGTCTCAGAGGAGATGGAAGAATGATGCATTAACCTCTGCTGCACCCAAACACCTGCCCCACCCATTTAAAAAGGGAGAGGCTAGGAGAAGACGAAAGGATAAGGGAGAGGATAAGAGTAGAGGATCAGCTCTTTTTTGTGTCTGCTGCATCATACATATCTGGTCTGTAAATCACACGTTCTTTGTGTTTTTTAGAAGAAGAAAAAAAACAGGAACCGTTGTTAGTCACAAGGACTAACAGCCAGTCAGCAGCCTGCTTCATGACACATGAGCCACGGACTTTGAAAAACAACCCTGCATTAAATGTATTGCCCCTTATCATCTAACTTACAAACATGAACAGATGTCTTTGTCCTGCACCTCAGCTTGTTGAAAGAACAACCAAACAAACATTCACCGGGGAGAAGAGCTCTGCTAATTACAGTATGCAAGCTAGATAGCTAGTTAGCAGTTAGTGCCTGCAAATATCATTTTAGTCCAATTAGATGGTCTTACTCTTCTCTGCTGTCTGTCCTTTACTAGTAAGACACAGAGGAAGTTTTTAACTTTGTCTCTTGTTTTCCTGTTGGGGCTCAGCCTGCCAGGTTATGTCAATCAAACACCAACAAACCCCTCCAGCCGCAGAGACCAAAAAAAAAATACATTATCCTCAAGCCCTATTTTTTGATGATATAAAGCTATTAATAACATATATGTATTTTTTAAAAACACATCAACATTATATTTTTCACTGCAATAAGAGATAACTGAATGAAAAAAATACAAATTATTAATAAATAAAAATATAAAATACATTAAAATAGCCACTAAGATGCAGCAGATCTTAGAGACAGACAGGGACGTTGATGTGGAAACCACATGCAGACCTTATGTTAGCCACTATCATATATAATGTAACAGGGGCACATCTGGCACTCACTGCCATTACACTACTGATGGTTGACCACACAAGCACATAATCCTGCACACTTGGACACAAGAGGTGGCAGATAAGAGGCATTCTTATCTGCCGTGTTTTGTTTCAGCTAAGAGAGAACTACAGAGCCGGAGGTGGAGCGGATTCTCAACACTGACAGCGGTTTGTGGTTTCAGCAGCCTGTTAGTCATATTGGGGCATGGGGAAGATAAATTATTTTGAAGAAAGTTTCTTCTTACAGACCAAAAAAAAAAGAAAAAAGACATGTAACAAACAGATAATCTAAGGTAAAAAGAAAAAAAAGTCTCCTGATGATAAATCATTCAGACGTATGTCCATTTTAATAATTCAGATGTGCATAATTTTTGCCCCCTGGGATTTGAAGAGATGACAGGGGAAAAGCCGCTCGCTTACAACCCGTCTGCCCAGGAGATCGCATTACCAGCCAATGCATTAGGATGATGAGAGCACCTGCTCACTCTCGTAATTATTATCAGACACAGCAAGCGGGTCTATGGTGCTAAATTAAAATGTGGTGATTAATAATTATGCGTGGCAAAGTAGAATGGGATGGGGAGTGAGATTACGCTCTTACAGGAGGAAACTCAGATCGTAATGAGGCATAATAATAATAATCAGTACACATACTGTGAATAATGATAAAAAACACAACCAGCAGTACTACAACTACTACCACTAAAATGTAATAATACAATAATAATAACACTGGTGATGATGATGATGATGATGATGATGATGATGATGATTATAACAGTAACAGATCCATGGAATAAAAATGGTACACAGTTTCTAGGTTTTACTGGATGCATTTTGTTTGTGAGGAAATACTTTTGTGAAATATTTGCTTTCTTCAAACCAACTCTTAGAGATGACAGTGGTATCGATCTCCTCATCTAAGTGTAATTCCCAATCTTTGAAACTATTCGTATAAAGTGTAGCACCATAAAAAAAAATATTTAGCATTATCTACATCCTGTTCACTGCTCATCTTCTCAGTTGGTGCCAAGTAAATCGTATTCCTCTACGGGTCCACACACACAGACGCACTGGGCCATGCCCAACTAGGATTTAATGAGTTACAGTAACCATCCAACCAAGCTTAATGAGGGCTGTACAGCGGCATACTGTACTGTACCAAAGACACACAAGCTTTCCTCTGAAGCATGCAAGCCATCAGGCGAGTGCTCACTCACACACACACACAGACATACACATACACACAATGTAATGTAACACACATGTAAAAAATAAAAACCGACATAGTTTTGTTTTTGTTGCAGCTGTCATGACAGATCCATCATTGCACGGACTCATCATGCTCGAGTAAGGAGGGGAAAAAAGGCCAACAGAATAAATAACGACCAGAAACATCCTATCTACCCACAGAGGAAGTGCTGTCCTTGCTCCCACACATTCCCACTGATCTTTGATTCATAAAAAACATACCATTCTCCATCTATAACCACCACAAGAAACCCCAGAGCGCTTCGGCTTCACATATCAAACAGCTTCCAGATTAACAGCGGTTTTAGGAAAGCCACTACAATAGCAAGAATATTCAAAGCAGAGTCTGTTTCAGACTGCTACGCTCAGCAGAATGGAGGTTTGTCCGAGGTTATTATCACTGAGACAGCAGTAAAATTGCTTGGTCATGGAATGTTGGTAAATAAACTTTATAAGGCTTGTAAGATTGTAAAATGCAGCTTCATTTAAAAGAGGATAACGGACAGAAAGTAACGAAACACAACATTTTTTATGTCCTCTAAGCTTGTTTCAAAGGCTCTTTGAATTATATGGATTTCCTTCCATCTGTTTGGGAATACCAAAACAGCCTCCCAGGAGACTTTGAGACATGACAAAGCCCTGGTTTTATCCGTTGTCAGCTAGTTAATAAAACACTACATGCATTGCTTATTTATCCTAAACAGAGCTGTACAGTGTTTGCAGTGACAACAGTTACTTTTCTGATTCTTGTGTGATAAAATAAAAGAGGTAGAGGAGATGCTAAAGGATGGCAGTGGGTGGTCTGGAAGAAATCTTCATCTCTCGTTCTATCTTGCTTTTTCCTCTCATATTCATTCTCCTGACCTCAGCCAAGTAGGGCAAGAAGAAGAAGAAGAAGAAGAAGAAGAAGAAGAAGAAGAAGAAGAAGAAGAAGAAGAAGAAGAAGAAGAAGAAGAAGAAGAAGAAGAAGAAGAAGAAGAAAAGAAGGCCTTTGCTGTCTTAATAAGCACCTGTCTGGGGGGAGGCCAGAAATTCCTGTCTGGTTTCGGTGTGTGTTTTTGTGTGTGTGTCTCTGGTAAGCCTCATCCCAACGGAGGTCACTGGCGGCTTGTCATTTGTTGACAGAACAGCTACAGGTGCAGGTTTTTCCTGCTCTATGTCTCATTTCAGAGTATGCTTAGTTTTTAGAGGAAAATGTTTGGCTACAGTTGAGTCTCTTTGTCCCCTCTCAATGTCTTCAATCCTTCTCTCTCCTCTCCACTCCTCATACTCAGTTGAGTAGTTATTCAAAGATTATACACAAGGTGAAAATAATTAAAATTAGAGGTTTGTTGCTTATTTGGGTTGACTAAAATACAGTTGATGAGAGGATTAGAGTACTGAGATAAACAACAGAAATTGACATACATGGTGGTACTTTTTATTATGTCTGCAGATGTGTTACAAGTTTTTTATGGTTTGAGTCTTTAGGTCTTAAAATTTAATTAAAAAGATAAGTACAGGAATGTTGTAAAACTTTGGCGACAGGAGTGTTAATTAGATTTAATGAGGACATTCTTGAATGAGAAGAAGCATATGAAAACATCCCAAGCTCACATTTTTTTGCACCAAGTTGCAATAATAATTTGAGCATTTGACTGACAGCAAGCCGTCTTGTGACTGTCATGATCTTTGAAGGAACTGAGAGCAGTAGAATCCAAAATGGAGGGAGCTAATGTAGCTTATTAGCTGTGTTGCACCAACCACTTCTTTTTAACCTCCTCTGAAAAATGTATAAACTGCTTTACAAAAGATGACTGGAGAGACAGAAGGCAAAAGTACAAATACATCTGAAATAGAGCGTGTGAACTCATTGTCCCTGTTAGCGACCAAACTAGCTTTCCACCTAATTGTTAACTGACAGTTGCAGCTCTTTATTGAATACCAGAGAGGAGTAAAAGGCCAAATAATAGAGAAATAATAATAATAATAGGCTAGCATGTCACTGGTTAACTCAATAAAGGGGGATGTGAATCCATTACTATGAATTTTCACTGTGCCATTTTTGGGGGGCCTTTCTGCTCATCTACCTGCAGATCTTGTGTATACTAGAGAGCCATATTAATAGGAACTTCTTTAATCAATCTGTTTGCTTTGGTTGTGAGCTAAAACAGAAATGTATTCTGGAGCTGGATTTGCTCTAACGCTCCAGACATAATCAATAACATGGGCCAACAGTATCAGACATGCCCAATAAATCTCACAAATGCGAGGGAATACACTTCTAATGGCTATTTAATGAATGCAATATTGATGTGACGCTGTAACATATTCTGTATTGTAACATTGAACTACAAGACTCTACAAGCTTATTTTGAAGCTGTTTTGTGGGTACTCCATCCTTCCAATTAATTTGATATGTTTATGTGTTAATGAATAAACAGCTATGGGAAATTTAATGAAATAATCGAAGAGCTGGATGGAAAGCAGAGCATAATGTTGCAAAAGGAAGAGAGGAAGAAAGAAAAAGAAAATCAAAAAGTGATGAGACAGTAGACAAGATCTTTCTGTTGTGCAAACCTCAGCAGCGAGTATGTGCCCTGCAGACGGAGAGTTCATAGACACACAAACACAATAATTCGACAAGATGGAGAAAAACTTCCACCTGATTTGGCCTCAGAGCATTACTGAACATTGTTCTGTGTTTCACCTCACATTATCTGAAATAAGACGGAGCGAGTGGAGCAATAAAGCGGACCGCTGTGGGACAATCCTGATTGCTTTTCTAACACGGGGGAAGTGCTGAATCAGAAAATTGGTGCTCTGTGCAATTACACCGGCCTCCAGCAATAATAGATGATCCAAAGACAAAGAGACTCTGACACTGCCGTAAGGAAGAGGGCAAGAAACTCTCTCCTTAATTGTTTAAACAACTCATGGAGGAGTAAACATATTGACATTTCCATTATTTATTTCTTAGCCAGGGCCATAATTCATTTATTAGCTGTCCATGACCTGAGTAACTGGCAGTAAGTCTTGGCTGAGGTCCCAAATTTACAAACAATTTTTTTTCAAGTCCAGCTTTAACAGGGGAACAATACTCTCACTTATTCAGTAGTGTTAGCTTTGCAATTTAAGAACTTTGTATCATATTTTTTTTGGCAGTTATACAAAGTAATAAACCTGATTAATAATCAGCTCAGACACCTTGGCTGTGAACTCAACTGATCAAGTTAGTTCGTGTTGCTACACCTATCAAACTTGTGTAGCAACAGTGGCAGATTTAACACTGAATCAGGAAGTATGAAGACAGAAAAAACCCACACAGGGCAGGCAGGAGGGCATGGGAATGGGCTGTCCAAAAAATGGCCTTTCAACCAGGAGATCGTGGTTTGTGCCAGGTGTGCACTGAGAAGTTTATTGGTCAAGTAGGTAAAGTAAAGTCAATTTAGTGAAAAAAAAGAATCACTTTGTAACCTACTAAAGAAGAAGGTCAACAATGACCAACATGACAAAAAAAAATTTTAACCACTAGATTCCGTTCAATCAGTTCATGTAAAATGTATTAATCACTCGTATTTTTAATAAAATGAAAAGAAAATGAAAATGCTGTAAATTGGATATAATCCTCATCCATGTACAGTACAAGTAGAGGAGAAAAGCACTGAAATGTAACAGTGACTTTTGGATTAACATTCCACTTTGACCCCTGTGTGAGGCCTTAATGTGAATGACCTTTGAGGCACTTTGGTAGATCTTACAAATGCGTAAAACATGTACAGGAAAAGCCTCTAACTGTAACACACCAATACCCACTTTTGAATATTCAGTTTTCTAGCACAAAGCGGAGGAAATCTCAAGATGTAGAAAACTCATAGGAAGGTTATATCTTAATCCGGTATTGCTTGACCAATGGTCTTAGACTGGTCCAACAAGACTAATGTCAAACTCTCAATTCAAGAGAGAAAAAAACACCTGCTGCACACATACACAAATCCACACAACACACACACACACACACACACACACACACACACACACACACACACACACACACACACACACACACACACACACACACACACACACACACACACACACACACACACACACACACAAATACACACTCCCTTCCTTACTGTGACTCTTTCTCTTGGTGGAAACTATCTAAAGCAAGGGAAAGTGGAAAGTGGAAAGTGTAATGACTACTTCATCTTGAACAATTCCTCCCAAAGGTAATGATTAGATCTGCATTCCATGCTGAAGCTGTCACCATCAAAGAAAAGACACAGAGCGAACCGATCCTTGAGGTTACAACCCTTTTCCCCCTTTATCAGGCTGCGAACAGGGAAGGAACTTGAAAAATCTGATGGCACTAAAAAATCTCTCAAGGGCACAGATGGAACATTTCCCAGTAAATGCCACATAAATCACAGAGGGGATATGAATAAACTTTTCCCACTGATTTGTGTTTCTCATGGCGTTATATCAAGAAAATGTGCAATCATTTGTGCTTCTCTGGTATGTGTGTATTATTGTGTATCAATGGTCTGGTAATCATTTCTGAATTCAGAAGGAGTTTACACACTGAGACCAGGAGACTCAATGAGGATGCATTGATGTTTGAGTTTGTATGAGAGACAAAATATATAAACTTTTGGTTGCAAATGAATGACAGATGTGTGTATTGTTGTGTTTTATACTGTTTGTGATAATTACACACATATGATCCAAAAAATGCACGGGCCAAAGGAGTGAACAACAAAACCCACCTCCATTTTTTCAACACTTTGGTAAACACGCTTATTTGCTTTCTTGCCGTGAGTTAAATAAGGAGATCAATACCACTGTATCCGTTGTGAGTTGTATTGATCTTCTCATCTAACTCTCTGAAGAAAACGTCTTTCACAAAATGTCAAACTATTCCTCAAATGGTTCATTTTTAACTGGTCAATTAGTTTATACTCAGAAAATAAATTATTTTTCTTAAAAGGTGAGGAAGCCTTTGAGCCATATTACAGCTTTTCTTGCATTTCATTTTTTATTTTATTTATCATAATTCTCTTGTAGTCTTCATCAAATAGTGATAGGTTTGCCCTTGAGGACTGCATGAAGGCATGGAGTCATTGACTAAGTGTGTGTCTGTGTGTGTGTTGCTGAATTATTTAAATGCATACAGTCTTGTGCAGATTGGAGCATGATATCAAATGGGGGTGTGTGGAGGAATCAAAACAACTGTCTTCATTTGCATGCATGTCGTTATCCGCTTGCGAATAAGATGGATGTATTTTGTGAGCTAGGAGGTATCATGGCTAAAATATAAATAGCTTAATAAGTATCAGGGTGGGTACTGGAACTAAATATTAACTGAAGGAATTTAAATTATACTAAATTAGCTAATTATTCATAGTATACACAACTGATATTGTCTTTTAACTATTTACTTCACATCTATGGCTAAATTAGCTTCACAAATATTTTAAGTATAAAACATTTCAAACAAAAAGAATTCCCAAATACGCACAGTAAAAAAAAATCAAAAAGATCCAACCACAATCCTATCTTTGCTTCACACTCATCTGTTCTGGTTTTCTTTATCAACAAAAACACATGTTGAATTATTACCAGGTTAGACACTGTGTCATTCAAGACACGCCAGCTCCTCTGTCCTGTCTCTTTTCTTTCTGTTTTCCTTTTCTTTTCCTCTTCTTTGTCTGATTGAACAATGATTCTTTTCTGCATGAACAATGATTTTTTTGGGGGGAGTTGTGAAGGGTCGGTCTTTGTCCAGACCTCACTCCAACTATTTCCCCCACTTTCTTTATCTCCACATTTTCTTACCACCTTTCACTACTTTGCTTTTTAATTGAGGGAAAGAAACATTCAAAAGTTTGTCAAAATCAGGCATTTGAATATAAATGGAAACGTGCGTCCCCGGGAGGGTTGTTCAACAGCTTCAGTTCTTAAAATAATTGGTCTGAGAAACTTTACTGTAAAGCACTGAAGAAATATAATGGAGGCACATGTGTGTGAATCTCACGAGTCCATAATGGTTGCTGGCCACAGAGTAATGTATGCATGGTTAATCTTTTCCCATATATTCAACCAGTGTATGTCAGTTTGGGGCAGCTCTACAAAAGCCTTTTGTGTGCTTCCAGTAACCCCAAGCTTTGCTGCTCATCTTACTTAATTGGCTATGCTCTGTTTGTGGTGTTGAGGGGAGTGTGTGTGCGTGTTTGTGTGTGTGTTTGTGTGTGTGTTTGTATGTGTGTGTGTGTGTGTGTGTGTGTGTGTGTGTGTGTGTGTGTGTGTGTGTGTGTGTGTGTGTGTGTGTGTGTGTGTGTGTGTGTGTGTGTGTGTGAGAGAGAGAGACAAAGAGAGAGAGATAGGGGGAGAAAGAATAAGAAAGAGGGTTTGGGGAGAGGGATGACCATTCGATTAGTCATTAGACTTGTCACTTCTGCAGAATGCTGGTTGCAGCTGTAGAACTATTTGGATCACTTTGAAATCCTTGAACTTGAGGTCCACTACATTTATGTGTCTACCATAAATAAATTATATTTGCACACATTCATGCATACACACACATACCCCTGAGCCATTTTTTTTTTTTTGTACAGCACATTTTACCATAATAAGCGTGGCAGATTTATCACTTGAAATTTAGAGTTATTTTCTAAACAGTGTCATGGGAGGGCGTGTTGATTTACGACAAAAGCTGGCTTTTCATTTCTAGTTGGCATCAATTTTGTAGGCTAAAATAAAACATATTTGATCAGCTAGCTAGCTTGCTAACTTAGCTATTGGTACCTTCATGAGGTAGTTTAAAACACTGTCTCCGACTGACTTTTTGAAGTAGACATATGCTGATTTTCACATTCATACTTGTTTATATGTTATAATGTAAAAAAAGCCCAATCATTTTCAGATACTGTCTGAATATTGAAATAACCATAGATCATATAATCCTTGAGTTTGGCATTTGAAGGAATTAAAGTAATTCTGCATTGGCTTCACTTTTGCCATCGTAATCATTACAAGTTGATGATCCAGAAGACAGGCAACTAAAGAGCCAGCGTTGTTTTCGTCTGAATAATATGAAAAAGAAAAATGTATGATCAAACAGTATATTTTTACTTTTAATGATCCTGTAGAAGACTTTTAGGACAAATAGTAACAGATGTCTTCGTTAAATGTAATGCTATCTCAGGTAACTTTGCTGGACTTGCTAACACTCCAGTCCTAACACTACTGCTCTTGTGTTTTTGGTTTTGGATCTACCTTCCAATCTTCAGATGTCAAGTATGACTCTTACTACCCATGCACAAGGCTTCTTCATCTGGAGAAATCCAAAGCTTGACACACCTGCCTAGTTATGGTTGCTTAGCTATGATTGAATTATCACTGTTTAGGGGAGGAGTTTATTAAAGGTTTACTTTAAAACCTCATTCCAAGTGGCATCCAGAATTGCTCACAAACACACAGAAATACAAATGATACTGACTTTCCATCTCCGCCATTCAAAAAAACATCACGAGCTGACCTTTCATCTCCTTTCCTTTAGGAAGGATCGCTACCAGGAGGACATCCTGAACTGTGTGTCATCTGAACCCACAGCTCTGGAATCCAAAAGAAAGACAGGAAGAGTCTCCCATTGTATAAAAATACTAAACTACAAGCCTGCTTTACAAGATTAGTGCAGGTGTTCTCTCTTTCCAACAATTTACTGATTTCTCTTTTTTTCAAAGTCACACATAGAGATGTGGGGACTCAAATTAGGCCACTGAGTTTTGTACCTTTGTACCTTTTCTTGGTGCTTCCTTTTGATTCATCCTGCAATTATCCAAATGTGTGCTAGTTTGCGTTATTATTTCATGCCATCTAGCCGTTCAGCTCCAATTGCAAGCACAAAATATGGTCTTTTGTTTCCACCAAGCTTTTTTTTGATGAGAAAACATTTTGTGGGAGATGTGATAAATTGCAGTCATAATGAGGAATCTGCAGAGTGTGTTTTTTTCTGCAGATAGTAAAACAATAAGCTCATTCTACGCACAAAACGAAAGACTGCAAGCTTTTTTTAAAGGGGTCATAAATCATGTCTCATTATCATGCATACAGTCTGTGTTCTGTGTCTGTGTCTGTGTACCAGTGTTTTGGTATGTGGTCCTCTTTACTGATATCTAACAGTCGTTCATTGTCTGTGGCTATTCTTGCTTATCAGTCTGACTTCCGGCTTTTGAGCTGCCAGGGGAACTGAAACCGGATCAGTCAGTGATCTGCTTCCTGTCTGTGTGATGCCAGGGACAGTTACTTCTCTTCAAAGTCCAGTCAGATCCTTCCAACAGGAACCTAAGGTCCCCCCCCCCACACACACACACACACACACACATGTCCGTCATTGGCCAAGTGTTTGGTCATGATCAACCATTTACCAGAATGTGATGATGATGATAGATAAGCAAATTAATAGCAGACTCAGACACCCTTTGGTTTTATGAGCGTGTCTAAAATGACTCACATGAGCACAGACTCAGGGCTTTACAAATTGCTTGTGGGTAACATGAATGACTAATCAAAGTTAGATGACTACCAGTTTGCATTTTAGATAGATAATAAGTTATTGTCACTGGCATTTGTTTCCAAATACATTCAATTCAAAGGAAAATAGCTGTATATCAGCAAGAGTTATGACTCTGGGCATATGTGGTTATGCTGTTGGTAAAACAGAAAACATCTCCATAAAAGTGCTATAGTTTCTGATAATTTGATCAGGAACCATCATGAATTAAAAAGGAACTCAACCAATGTTGCATCAAGTGATGTCACTTCATTATGGGTAATGTAGGCACCAGGTTTTGACAAGAATGTTTGGAATCAAAAAGCCAATATTTCTGGTTCTGCTGCATCCTCTTTTTTTTTAAACTGTTCATTGTGTAACAATGATTGAGTGCTATGCTAAATTGGTGGAGTGCTTTTGCAGTATGCTTAATGCATACATCTGCAAAACAACTGCAGCCAAAGAAACAGTGCTAAACATTATTAGCACTTGAATACTTCAATACAGCATTTTCTATCATCAGAAGATAATCAAGTGTGCCGGCATCTATACTAATAGACACATTTTTAAAAGCATTTTTAAAGTGTCTCCATTTTATTGCATCAATAATTAGCTTTTCTGTGCCTTCTCATAAACTTTGGTCTTAATGAAACATCCTGAATATACATACAATAAGTTATAAGTTAAGATAAGATAAGTAAGAGATATCCCTCTTTTGTTTTATCTTGGCGTTGGCTGGCTTTTGGTATGAGAGGAATGCACACGTGAGATCCGCTTCAGCTTAAAGGAAGTTCTCTTTGTCTCTATACCTGCCAACTGCTTTGAGGCACAGCGTGAGATTTACTGCGAACACTCACTTTGACAAAGGCATGACACGGCACGTACACTTGTTCACTGGCACCGAAACCTGAGTGTAGAAAAAACACACTCATGAAAGTGTTGGTTTTCCCTTAGACAGAGACGCACATCTAGACAAACACACATACATAAAAATGCAGTCCCAACTGTGCCTCCATCAGTTAGGCCCAGGAGGCAACACCTGGGAAGGTCTACGTCAAAGAAGTATGACAGCCACAGCTGTCTAATCGCATACGTGCATCCTGCCATCTGTCTCTTTGTATCAGCGGTTTGATTTATAACCGCAGTGGTTTTGTTAGCTGTCTCTTCATGTTCTGTGTCTCTATACAGGATATGTATGTGAGTGTCGTTCTGCCTGTTAACATAGTTACAGAGGTTATTCAATTGGCTCACATAGTTGTGCTGCACTGAGGCACTGATATAGAAATGTAGAAACAACAAGACTTGTGGTGGCACAGAGCAAAACATAGATAAGAAACCTGATCTCATGGGAGGGCGTATATATATAGCAGCCCATTTTGAGGACATTCTTGTGTCATATTGATGCATTTTGGGTTTTACGCGTGTCATTTAACCTTGTAAAACGGCCAAATTAAGATATCGGTAACAAAATCCCTTAGTTAGGTTTAGGAAAAGGGAAACAACATAAGATCAACTAGTCACAAACATCACTTCAAAATAACCCTTTGGGTCTTGAACACCGGTCACCTTTCTCACTTTTTGTACAATGTCACTTGCTCAGAGCAGAGCATATTGACGCATATGCGTTTACATTTGGTACCCAAAGTTTACAAATTAATGTTTTATTGTATAAGAGCGGGAATAATGAATAACAACCCTCTAGAAAGTTACATTTTATTTATATTATTGGAATTTGATTTGTCTGATCGTATTTCAAGATTAACAATTTGGAATTTGTCTCAATTTTATTGTGTTCCCAGCTAAATTGTATTATTCCTATAATACTCACTTATGACTGAAACCCTTTATCCATTGTCTTGCCTCCTCTTTCCTTCCCTGCATCTCCTTTGTTCCTTCACTTTTACATGAGATGTACAAGAGAAAGTAATGCCCTGTGGGAGAGGAATATGAAATGAACACATCTCAAACCTGTTCTAAATCATTTATGGCCTCTATATGTACACGACTCCTGCTCTCTCTCCTGTCTCTCTCGCCCCCTTTTGTAGGGCCAGGCAACCTTGTAGGAAAATATTTTACCTGTTGTTTCCATATAAGGACTGAGAACGAGACTGAGGAAGGTGAGGCAGACGCACACAATGAGAGGCAGAGGAAGAGAAAGTAGATTGAACAGGAGATAGGAGGGAAAGTACAGAGATAAAGGGAGAGTGTGAGAGAAAGAGGTGGAGTGTTGATTGTGATAAACGCATTGTGGGGCGTGGACAGTCTTAATAAATGTGTTTTGATAAATGGATAATGAAATCATGGCCCGAGGGAGTAGGATTACTTGTTCTCATGTTTGGTGTTTTTGTGTGTATTCAGTTATGCATTCATATTTGGCTCGTATGATATTCTATGAGAAAACCAAATATTTGTATCACAGCCTACAAAACCTAATTCATTATCCCTTCATCAAACAGCGATTTTCAAATCGACCCTTAGCAACCCCTGTTGTGCCTAGTTTTGGTTTGGCACATGTTCCTAATCGCTCCAGGTACTGTGTTCTGTGTTTTACTGGACATCCAACATGTAGCTGCTGGTACTAAACATGCAGAAATACTGTTTTTTAGCCTATCTGACTGAAGATTATGCACATACATTGCATTTAATTTTCCTTATGTTCTACATAAAGGTGAGGACGCAGAATCTTTCGACTTTTCGAGACATGAAGCAAAAACTGATTGCACAATATCCATCTAGTAGACACTTAAGAACTCCTTCACAGGATTCTTGTCTTCTAACTATCAGATGGAAAAACTCAAGTGAGTCATCTTTCCCGCTGAATTTCCAGAAAATATACTATCACACTACATGAGGATATCGCAATAAAAAAAATACATAACCTATGACAACAGATTTATCCATCAGATGAAAGTAGAATTCAATAGAGTAGAACAATTAACTGATGTAGTGATACATCAGCACGACTTTGCACACGCTATCTTGGGTGACCTCTCCAAAGGGCAGGGCATACTCTGCAGTCACTGGCAGATAAAGGTCTCTCAGTGATTAAACTTAATCAGGGTTGCTAAGCAACAGCAGGCAGACTTGGGCAGACTCAGGAAATTTTTCATGTTTCATGCCGCTAGCAACCAAGGCCACTGCAGGCGTTTCGTCGTTTCAATGAACCTCACTTCCTGCTATTCATTCGCTTCCTTCCTGTCAGCCGATTATAAACGTTCGTCCGAGAAGTATCAGAGCATCGGTTTCTTGGCAGTATTGTAAGCTCAGCTGTCTGAGAAAGCCTTGACCTACTCCAGGTTCCTCTCAATTGTTTGAAAGCTGAGATACACCGAGTGAGCTAAATCTCGGGGTGAACAGTACTGTTTTGACTCGGATAGACACTACATTATATTTAGTTGTATCTGACTTAAGTTCACACTGTCCTTTTGGCACGGATGGAAATAACACTGCATGGTGACACAGCTAAAAACAACATCCTACCAGCCTGCCCTCTTACCTCACAGGTGTTCACATGGAAACACATCAGCTCTCTCAAACCTTATATTTCAAATCACATGGGCTTTGTCTTTTCTCATGCTTTAACTCATTGTTACATACATGGGAAGTTACACGGAGCCTCTCTACCACATATTTTCCCGTTCCGGTAATATGATCCCTGTCACTACGTGCTGTCTGTCCAATGAATGTTCCCGTTATATAGAGCTTGGAGCCTTGAGAACGTAACTACTCCCTGGGGAAACTCTGGAATAGATTGTGTGATGGTTGTTAGGAAGGTCTGAATCAGCACTCTGCACTGACCTGACCCCCCCTCAAAACCCCACCGCCAACCCTCCTGCCTTTCTTTCTTATCAGCCCATCACTTTTCCCTCTATCTTTTCTAATAGTATACCCTTTATCAAGACGAACCCTCTGGGAACATGAAAGAAGATACTGGTTGTGTTTGAGTGAGGGAGGGGCTGGTTCAAGCAGCGACCAAGCCACAGAGAAAACTGTTGTAAGAAAGAAAGCATTGATGAAAAAATAAATACAATGCAATCAATAACTTCTTTCCTACATTTATACAAGTAAAAATGTTCCCTTGTTGCTTGCTGTTCTCTCTGAATCTGATACTCATGATCTTGTCAACACCTTCCAAAGAAAAGACATACTGTTTGTTTACATTACAATGTGTGTTCATCCGTGCTTGCATATGTCAACGGACCCACAGCACACAATCTGTGCTTCCTGTGAATTTCACAGACATGCAGGCAAACAGGTACTGAACAGCATCAACTGTCTGGAATTTTTCAGCAGATGAGACTTGAGCGTGTTTGCAGCAGTTTTGTTAGTGTTTACACAAAAAAATCTAAAGATATACACTGACATTTACACAGTGTGCATTGCAGAACAGTTGTTCCCTATAATGTACAGAGGGAAATGGATGGACGTATCCTGTGATCCAAGAATACATGGCTACAGTTGGCATTTATAGGTTTTGGAGTCCATTGTCATGGATTGCCCAAACAAAGCTCACTGGCTCTGCTGTTTACATATTCCTTTTTTACGGGAAAATATTATAAAGAAACAGTTGATGCCAGTTGCTGTTTGGCCAAAAATATTTCTAATGTGCTTTGTGCGATGGCTGCAAGCACATACTAAATCTGATTGCCGTTGCACAGCAGAAAGCGGTTCTTAAAGGCAGTAGTTTTACAGTGCAGAGTTAATGGAGCGGGCTAAAAGTGTGAAGCATCTCAGTGTTTCACTTTACTGCCTTATCTAAATAGCAAAACACACTGAAGGGGCCGATTTGTTCGGACATTACACGTGCATGGACTTCTGCGTGCATGCACATGAACATGCCAGACACCTGCAGGGTATAAATCAGGGCACAGAGCTGCCCCTCCCTGGCAGCTGGGGGTGAGAAAGAAAGAGGGGGGGAGTCCTTCTTCTTTGGCCCTCTGATGTCCAGGGAGTCTGGTTTCACCAAAACGCCGCTGGTATACGTTGACAATGGGAGCTTTGGGGATGCTGCAACGGGCCTTAACAGTGAACTGTGTGTGTGTGTGTGTGTGTGTGTGCTCTTGCATGTCTATGCATAAATAGACAGTAAACCGCTTTTCTTTCGTCAGTGTTGTCTGGCAACAGGAGCCTTGCTGATAAGATCTATTTTGGAGCCACACAGTTCAGGGCAGTTCTACACTGTGTTTTTCTCTTCTGTATAACTGTCTCTCTAATGATAGCCGGATTATCCAGCCCTTTTTTTTTTTTTTTTTTTTTTTTTTTAGAGCAAGACAGTTGCTGCCCTCTTTTCAAACTGCAAAGCTGCATATTGTTTAGATGCCGTGTGTTGATTTGAGACACAAAAATGAAACACAACAGTAATCCTGCAGTGTTAAAATCCCCTCTTTCAAATACACACATGTACATGCTTGCATAAAAGCCACATTCCCTTTTCTAAACAACTACTCTCATCAGTGAGAGTGTGTGTGTGTCCTCGCATAGTCTTTTCCAACAGGTCTGGACATGTCTCAGAGGAATGTGTGTTATGTATTCTGGTGGACAGACAAGGCTTTTTCGGCTGTTCGTGCACCGACTGTCAACACAAAGTCCAAGAGGCCGTTGCCCTAAGCCCATCCACCACCACCTCCACCCTCTCACCAGCTACCAACACCACCCTCAGCGTGGGAAAACCTCACTGGAATGTCTTTAAGAGACACAGCTCAAATAAACAAGCCTCCTCCTTCCCTACAGGTATGTGCAGGAGCAGATAATGGGGGAAACTGTGTGTATCTGTTCACGCATGCAGCGTAAGTAGAGTGTTTCTTTTGGGGACAACAAAAGTGTGTCTATGTGTTTGTGAGCATCTGTGTGTTTCAGCCATTCCTCATCAGTGAGCAGTGACTACACACAGTAAGAGGCGGTAATCAGTACCAATTATCCTCAAACACGAAGAGAGAGTCAAGAGGAGCATTCCTCCTCAGCACGACAACCGCTCAAGTCAGGCTTGATTAATCTAAATGTCTGTCTGAAGCAGCACGGGAAATTAGTGGGACTTGAAATGCAAAAAGAGTGAATTATTATTGTTTTAAAAGGCAGAACTTCAAATGGTGTTGATAATATGAGCTGCTGTTTTAATTAGGTTAAGAAATTGAGAATAGTACAAGTTGTTAATTATGCAATCAATCATAAATATGTGTATACAAGTCAGGATTAAGGAGAAATCATTAATTCAGAGTTTGCTTGACAGCAAGCTTCTTTGCAAATGCTTTAGTTGGAACTTGGCCTTGAGTTTCATACAGAGTGCCCATATCTTTTTACTAAGTGCACAACATTGCCAGTTTTCCCACCGTGGATCCTTACACATACTGACACACAAACACTTCTTTTTCCTCACCAGTTGAAAGCAAACAGTGAGCGGGCAGAGCCTTTGGCAGTCTCTCAGTGGGTTTAGCTGTTTTAATTGACCTGCAGTCTTACACCCTGTTAATGCTGATTTTAGTAGAAAGAGGAGAGATTGATCACTGGACTACAGTCCAAATGAATAGGGCAGATAATCAGAGAGAGAGAGAGAGAGAGAGAGTTGAATAAGCACTAGACAAAATGCAAAATGACCTATTTTTTGGTTTGCTCTAATGCTAAATGCTACTGCTCTAATTACACTAACTAAAAGTGAATCTACTATTAACTCACTGTATACTTTAGCTTCTGCAGATGCTACCCCGTACAACCCTTCTACTTGTTTAATTGTTTAATGACTCTCATTAGATTCCACTTGACAACATTAAAACATTTCTGCATTAAATTTATATACTGTTGCATAAATTGTGCTTTGAGTTAGATAATTGGTTATGTCACTTGTGCTACTAGGGGGCTTTTACTGTGATGCAGCTCCATGAATAGTTAACTGCAAAGTGTTACCACAATGTTAAAACAACTAGACAGTATGAGGTGATCTAAATCTACATTTAGACTACATCTACACTAAGCCATGTCATTTTTAGAACGTAACTTCCACATGAAAACAAATTGCGAACACGCTGTTGTTTCCAGGTCAGTTATTTCTTCATCATCCTGTTTTCAGCTGGCATACAACAAAACTGTGCGTCACAACTAATGTCTGATAATAGGTGGGAAATCTGAGAGCTGAGTGTCTCCCTGAGCTCTCTGTTATCACTTCCCCTGTGGTTAAATAGAGCCATTATTTTGTTAAGTAGTTCTCATTTTCATATTTTTCTGCATCTGTTATTAGACAATGGAAGTATAATTTAATTGTTTCTCATATATTCTACCTGATAACCAGCAGGGTTTTCAAAGCTGCTGCACTGCAGTGATAAAATCATTATTTTGCAACATGTTCTGATAAAGTCAACTTAAATATAGAATATTGACAACACCTGTACTGCAAGCTTGCCTATTTGGACTTTTGAAATCAGGGTTCAAATAGACAGAAAGTTCCTCTAAACTTTACTGTCACACAGCACCCAACGTGGGCCGTTACATCATCATGCAACCCGGTCTCACTACCAACTCATTAAATACCAACGGTTGGTCGATGCCCCTCGAAGTCTGATACATACGCACAGGGCCACCCTTTAGCGTCTGTATGAGACACAACATGCATTCAACTAATTCCAATGTAAACCCATCCGCATCATTATCAGACGGTCAGAGCAACAGACGTAGTATAAAGAAAGTCCAAGCAGGAAAGGATGACGGGTAGGTGGGGTCAAACAAACACATGACTATTATCCAGAAGACCGCTTATCATGTCGTGTGGAGAACTAAAAGTAAACTTTGACATTTTGTCACGTCACTCATTAGTCATTATCAGAGTCGTTAGTCAGTCAAGGTAAAGTCAGTTGAGCTCTTCTTAAACCCAACTAAGTGGTTTGTTGCGTAAGCCTAACTTCCTGTGAAGACAGTTGATTTTGAAAAGATACTATGCATGTAACGACTGGAAATTGACACGCCATTCCTGCCGCGTCCAAAACTGAGGCAGAGGGGTACCTAGAGCGACATTGTTTAAGGTTTAGGGCCACAGATTTTAGTTGGGAGTAAGAATGTGTTGCACCATAATGCAAAAGCTCCATTTTCCAGGTACTCTCCATTTTTGGATGAGAAAACATTTGTTTGGTGAAGATTGAAATATAACAATCATATCTTGGTTCTGTCATGGGAACAACATGGCCTACTTACCCAGGGTGCAAATGTTGTGGGTCATCTTCTCTCACCAATGGTCAGCAAGTTAAAGGCCAATGTGAAAGGTTAATGCTGAGTTGACCTTTATAACGCAGAGGGAGTTTTACGTCTGCTTTAGCTCTCACTCTTACATGTGTCCTCTGGTTGAACCTACAGTTTTATTTGTAACCTTGTGTTCACAAGTCCTTCATTTCTAGAGTAAAGTAGACCTGCAGACACACGCACACACTGGAGGGAATAAATCCTGTAATTTTGGTGATGCCAATTTCTCTAATCGCCGCTTCTCTTTCCACTGAACTCTCTCTGACTAACAGTCTTTCTATTAAGGTAGTGCCACAGCCATTTCTCCAACCAGCTCTGTCGCATGGTTTCACCAGAAACAGACAACACCCAACTTTGGCCTGCCCAAAATGATATGGTGTAGCCTGGTAGCAAAGACAAAATGCACATGTGTGTTTATGAGAGAGACGAGGTTGGTGAGGTTTGCAAAGAGGGTGGAGTTCACCCTCCACCCTTTCCCCCGCAGTGTCTGAGTGCATGATGCATGCAGAGGTGTTTTTCATTTGTTTTAATTACTGGAAGGGGTCCAACAGAAAAACTGAGCTGGTTCCTGTGTAATCCTTAGCGTCACCCTGGTGTTGCACACAGGAGCCTTTAACACTGCTCATTTCCTGGTTGTATGCGGAAACAGCTGCTGCATCCGGACAAAGATGGAGAAGGAAATGGAAAGGGAAATCTTGAGAAAACCTGACTGTGCACTCATGACACCAAGCAGAGAGCCATTATAACAATAGTCATTATTTCTTCTTGGAAAAAGTAATAAGGCCCTTTACTTAATATGAACAGCACCAATACAACACTATACAATACTAAATATCAGAAGTAAAAGTACTCTTTATGTAGTCAAATGGCCCCTTTGAGGGGCAGGGAAGAAGAAAAAACATTCTATTAGTTTTTTGGACTTTGCACTGAATCTTTGCTTTTTCGTGAATTATCAGATTTTTTTCTTTACTTCTGTGGGCTTTAAACACTTATTTTATTGGAACCATGTGAAGTGTTAAGAGGAGAAATGTCTCTTTATGTTAAACTGTTCACACAACTCAGAGACTGAACACGGGGCCCAACTAGACACTGCTTTAAGGTTTACAAGCCAAAAAGGTTAAAAACCACTGATTTCATTTTGTATGGCATTCTAGAAATATTATATATCATATTCTTTAGATTTTTTATGTGAAATCATAATCTTCAAGTAACTAGTAACTTTGACTTCCAAATAAATGTAGTGGAGTCAAAGATACAATATTTTACTCCTTTGAATTGTTTTGAAGCAGAGGTAATAAGAGGTATAATCCTTAAATTAAATTAATTAGGTTAAGTACTGTAATCCAAAAAGTATTATTTGAGTATATTTAATTAGTTACTTTGCACCACCTACATAGGTTGTTTTGTCAATATCTGTCCATCAACAACAATTGTAAAAATACCCCTTGTGCTTTAAAACAAATTCCATTGCACATAAAAAAAGATTCAGTGGTAAACGTTTCAGTGATAATGTAGCTTTATCCTTTTTGGAAATGATTCTGTGCAACCATCTTTAGTATAATAATTATCTTGCAGCCCTCCTCACGTGTAATCAAAGAGAGGACACTTGGGCAGAGTCACTGGTGTTTAAACTAAGCCATCATTTGGTACGCACGTAATCAGAGACTGAAATATTCTGTTTATAACATGGCTACTAATTTACCACAGAGTGACGCCAGCCATACGCCTGCCTGTGTCGTTGTGTGGTTAGGCTGACACACACCAGCAGACACACTGGGTTGAGGATGCCGTAGATAGAATTCAGTGCAGTTAGGTTCTTCTTGTGTTTATGTGTGTGTGTGTGTGTGTGTGTGTGTGTGTGTGTGTGTGTGTGTGTGTGTGTGTGTGTGTGTGTGTGTGTGTGTGTGTGTGTGTGTGTGTGTGTGTGTGTGTGTGTGTGTGTGTAGTTGGCAGCTGAGAGCACTGTGGAAAGGTCTCGAGGGTGAGAGGTTTTTCCAGCCAGACCCAGAGGCAGCCAATGTCCCACATACATCTAGTTTCCTGAGGCGTAAAACAACAATCTGACTCACTGAATAACCTTCTATGTACATTTAATGTGCTGTCGACCACATTGTCCCATGTGTCACTGTCACAGGGAACGGTCCACTTCCGTGCCTTTGTCACTTTTCTGGGTAGAACTTGTGTGAGTGAGGTGATTTGCAGCATTGGGAACTAGTATGTCATTCAGACTGATCATATCATATTGATACTGCTTATAGCAGATCAATGTTGATGCACAATCCAACATTGATATTTTACAGTCACAAATACAGCATTTTGTTAGGTTGGAATACTTAGCCCCTCAGCATCCAGTTTGGATTAAGGCATCCTAAAAATACAAAAGATTCTATAATTACAAAACTATTACACAAAGTTGGTTGTAAGCAGCACTAATTGATTATTTTGGTCACTTGACTCATTGTCAACTTATAAAGTTGTTATGGCAAGTGTCCAATAAAATTAAAAAGCCTCTGCCCAACTTGAAAAATATTTGCAAAAGAATTTCTTCAAGTAGCCAATAAACAGTCAGCAGACAGTCAAACAAACTGCAATGTCGTAGATTAATTCAAAATTCCAACAGTAAATGAGACAGTGTTTACACACCTAGCAGACATGGAGCAACATTAGCATTCATTTGGAGTCAAGTTTCTGTCCATACGATTAAAATTACATTATCTTTTTACTACCAACTCCAGAAGGAAAATATCTGAATCTTTAGCTACTAAAATGCTCGACTAGGTTCACCAACCATTGGTTCTGGGCATGTACAATACATTGGGTCTGAAAACAGCTGCAATGCAGAGGAGAGCGGTTAAGATGAACCAAAATAGTTATGTTAAGGGCTGTAAAATCAAAACAAAGAAGATAATGTCTGTAAGAAATTCTTTCACATTACAAAATAATTTGTTCCTTTGTTAATGTAAAAATATTGATTAGTGCATCTTTAACCAGAAGCATTGAAACAAAAGAATGATGAATTTCTTACAGTAGTAAACCCAAAATACAAAAAAGTCTCAAGGAACTGATCTTCTCTGAGCACAATGCAATAATAAAGTTGATGAGATCACCAAAAGGTTATTTTTTCTAATGTATATTTTAATGTAGAGAGTCTGATGTTTATTCATTCTCGGGCAAACAGCCCAATCCAGTCTGACAGTAAGTTGGTTTACAACGCAGCACTGTTGTGTGTGCAAGTGATGTTGTTATCATACATATTGTTTTACATTCATCATTCCTGTCCATGACAAGATAATTCTGGTTTATCCTGGTTCCCTCCTTCAGGACTATCCTGCATTCTGCTGTGTGATAAGCCATTTTTGCTACATGGGCTATTTACACGGCCCGTCCACAGTACACACTCTAGGTTTTCTCGCACACATATACATAATGCATAACGCATAGTCAGCCCTTCTGTTCATGCAGCCCGATCCAGTGGATGTTCTTTTTCTTTGTCAACACAGCAAGAGAGAAGCCTTGAGTTGAGGCAATGACTGCCTGATAATATTGAAACACAGTATGATGGTATTATCACATTATCATAATCTAGAATGCTCATCAAAATAATTGTGAAGAAAGTCTGAAATGCAAATGAGCAATGCAGAGATTTATTGTAAAAAAAAAAATCACTTTATATTTTCTTAGACAATGATAGTGTTACTGTACTTTAACTTAAATTGTGTTTGTGAATGCTTTAACAGCCCAGTTTTAGAGAAGATCTAGGCCTAATTGATCTCTTTAGTAAAAGCCATTTAAAAAAAAAAAAAAAACACTTGTGTCCGATTAGTGTAAGTAAAAGAATGAAGTGATTAGTATTCATGTGCTCGTTGCTATAGCTCAGGAATGGTGTTTGCCCATTTACACCTTCACTTTAAGTACCTGAAATCAATGTTGATGCAAGCCAGATCAATGCCACTATTGATCTGCTGATTGAAACTAGTTGCAGTGGTTTAATTCAGCTGGATGGGTCCTGCAGAATGGGGGGAGGGGTGGAATCACTTGAAGGAACTGATCCTGAACCACTTTTGACCCTTTTAGTTATTAAGAAGGCAGCACTTCTGTTTTCATATAAACATGGTGTTGAGGAAAAACACAAATGAGTCTTTGTGTAACCAACTTCTTTGTGTCTGCTGGGGTAGCCTGATCATGAGACTTATGGCAGCGAGAGGAACCTCAAGAGTTCATCACACTGCTGAAATGAACAAAGCCTCATTACGCTGTGTTGTAGCTCTTTGTGTTTGTGTAGCTAGCATTTCGTTGCTGTCAGCATAATTCTTCTTCTGGGAAGTTGATCCAAATAGGAATTGCTTGTGTGTTTGTTTAAAGAAAGTTCAGTGGAAACAAACACAACCAGATAAAGGTCCAATACAGTCGCCGCCCCATCCTTCTTCAAACCGCTGTAACCCTATAAGACTGGTTTCGTGTCAGTATTGCTTGACATATTTAGCTAACCACAAAAATGTTACTGGTTATTCCAGGGCAATTTAGGGTAGTTTCTGTTTTAAGCAGTGTTGCTGGGGATGAATATATGAAGGTGACCAGCAAAGCGCCTGAGTCACCAGGTCTGGAATAGAAGCCATGTAAACAAATCTCTGTGACAGTTTACCTCGCTCTGGCTGTCAGAGTGGCACGGTCTGATGAAGTTTTAACTTTATCACAGTGCTGGAAGAATTTCCCACATTTTTCAACTTGACTTAAGTACCAATACCACAATATAAAAACACTTAGATACAAGTAAAAGTCCTGCATCCAAATGTTATTTATAAGTAAAAGTATTATCAGTAAAATGTGCTTTAAGTAACTGTTTCTTCAGTAAAATGGAAAACTGATTTTTATTTTAAATCATGAGAATGTTACATGAATGCATAAGCACAATTGAAGCTGGTCCATATGGAGCTAGTTTAAACTACTTCATATACAGTGAAGTGTTTCAGACACTTATAGACATCTGACATGACTAGGAGACCCAACAAGACACTGTTTTAAGAGGTCACAAGACAAATGGTTGGTAACCCCACATTGTTGTATTCTATCATCATTTCATATATTATGTCAAATCAAAATCTGTGAAGTAACTAGTAATTATATTCCATACATTTTATGTATGGAAATATAGTGCCCACCTTCCAATCTCCGATCACCCCCCCCCAAGTAAACATTAGCTCTGTCAGCACTGTTCATGTTTTTAGCAGCATTAGCTGCTAGCCGCTGAATCAGCCGATGCCATGTTTGCTGCTGTTTGGAGGCAATGGATAAGCTGTACAGATAATCAAGGTTAATTTTTCCAGAACTAAGAACTAAAGGGATTGTGCTTTTTACAAAAAACTCAGCTGTAAATGCATTTACTGTAAGTCGTTCTCTTGTCAAAAACGCATCCCTCATCGACAATAGGGCCCAACTTTGAAGAATAATTGTTTGCAGAAACATAAGCAGGCAGTTTAGGAAGATTAGGGTTTCATCCTATAATTAAAAGCCATTTCAGTAAGTGATTCACAAGAGTCTTGAACTCATGGAGGAGAAATCAGTTACAGCTGTGAAGTAATCTCAGAATCAAGGATCAGACAGAAGCCCGGTTATGGTTGAATATGGGACACGAATAAGGGAGATTTTTCGGAGGTATTTTTCAATACATCTGAGAACCAAAGGTCATTTTTAAAGCATACTTTCATTTACTGGCCATGACCTTCTGCTTGACTTTTCTGCCTCTATCGATGGGGAAAATCCTGTTTGAACAAGATTATAATACTTGGAGAGTAATTTACTGCAGAGCAAAGAGAGAGTCACACACGTACACACAAATAATGGATCCGCTCAGTGGTTCAGTTTGATTAATGGGCTGGTATACTGAATCTTGCTCACCATACCCAGGAATTTGCTCGGTTGCTACACAACAACATGCAGACCAGCAGGGAGCTTCATGTGCCATTTTCATCTGCTATAAAAAGGTGCTGTGTTTCGTGTGTAAGTTGATCAGTTTTGTGTCATCGGTTACATTTTCAGGGGAATTCCACATGAACTTTGGCACCTGAACAACACCTGAACAACAATGCAATCAGAACAGATGTGTGGTCTATTCACGATTACTCATTCTGTCTTTATGTCATCTTTCATAAGGTGTGGCTTATGTCCTGATTCCACTCTCCTCTCTCTAAATTTACTCCTTCATATTAAAACAAAAAAAAAGGCAAAAGCTTATGTTCCCTTAAGTTGCATATGGTGCATTGAGATGTCTTTTAAAACCAATTTAATGCTAAAGACAGCTTTAGTCTGGTCAAAGATTAAGCCAATCCAGTTTTATTTCACACAATTTAATAGTTCTCCTCTTTGATGGGAATGCACACTTATACAATCAAACTAGAGATGCACTGATACAGATACTGATATCAGATATTAGTCCGATACTGACTCAAATATCTGGATCTGTGATTGATGACAATAGGCCGATCTGGTATCCAAAACCATTATTTTGAGAAATAACAAATCAGTAAATTTACATAAATGTATTTATTTCTTACATTTTGATTTATAAAGTTCGGAAATGCAATGTTTAAGTCTAAAACATCTCCTTTAAAGCTGTTTTAATAAATATTTTACATCAACAATGGAAGAAGTGACAATGAGTAGGTGAGTAGGTTACATTTCTTTCTGTTAATGTTCTCCGTTCTGGGTGAAAGAAGACTGTTCAAGACAAAAACAACAGTTCGAAAACCGATGTTGACGTGCACAGAAAAATCATCCCCGATGTGTGAAGGTCTTTAACGAGCCTGATATTTCTAGCAGCAGTTGGTGGAGACTAAGACAGAGCTAAAAGTTATATATCCGATTGACAAATGGACAACTTCAAAATTAATTCTTATGTTACTGCCAGATGTGTTTAAAGGCAACTGTTCGCTAACACGTTTACCGTAAAAACTTTATGGAGTGACAATATGTTAATGTTGTACTTGGCTGCCCCCTAGTGGCTGAAAAGAAAGGACTCAATGCGAGTTAAATGTGCCAAAATAAACAAGCTGGAAAGAAATCTACAGCTGTCTACAGAAAGTAAGGGAGTCAACCCTGATTTTTTTGTTTAAACTAGAAAATTATCCATATAAATATATGGATGGAGGATGGATGGATTCAGGTGATTTCTGCTGCCTGCGTTTTTCTATTTATGGTTATGCCTTAAGCCTTTACTAGAATGAAATGGGCAGAAGGCTGGCAACCCCAGTGATGGTGAGCACAAACAAACAACCAGATTCATAAAGGCCATGTCAACAATTGATGGTTAAGGTGAGACGTTTACTATTTTTACTGCATTGTTATCTCACTGTTTTAAAGTGGAAGAGTAATGACTATAAACTTTCCACACAACAAAAACTTTGGTTGATTTTTAGCTTCCAGCACTTCTTCCCCATAGTAGTTTACCTGACCTTCAATTGTTTGACATGAATGCAACAGGAGCTGATCCAAAGTAATACACCGGTGACAGGCTTGGCGGCCAGAGACGTAATTAAATAAAGGTTCTGAAAGGTTCTAAAATCCCTAGATTTAGCCTCTGGGGCTTCAAGTTGGGCCCCAGAAATCTGAGGAATGAGAGGCCCTCCATGTGCTGTCAACGCTGCTGGCACAGTTTAATCCTGCACCGCTGGAAGAATACTGATGAGAAGTGCTCAGAGGGAGAGGACAGTGTGTGTGTGTGTGTGTGTGTGTGTGTGTGTGTGTGTGTGTGTGTGTGTGTGTGTGTGTGTGTGTGTGTGTGTGTGTGTGTGTGTGTGTGTGTGTGTTGAAAGCATTGACAAGCTCTGAGCCTTGACCCTGATGGACCCACGGTCCTATAATATATTTATGGGAGGTGTCACACAATATAGCTGGGCGATATCTAAAATGCGGGCTCTAGTAATAACGTACAGCTTTCAATGACGACATCGTGTACACGTCAGAGGTTCCAACAAGCTGATACACATCTCAGCACTCTGCCGGCTACCAACACAAACACAGGAGCGGTCTCGGGTGGAGTTTCACCAAGATGTTGGTTTTAAAAATACCAGGTTACATCATCACCAAGCCATGTTAGGTATTGTGCCTTTTCTATGTTATCAGTCCATGTTCATTGCGGCTTTCGAATCGTATCACCTCTAATAGGAGTTTCCATTTGAACTGTAACAAGTAACACAATGACTTGTTAAAGGGCATAAAAACACCACCATTTTTCACTGATGACTATCTTCATCAACCTTTTTTTTTAATCAACAATTTTTCTTTATGACAATCTTCTGCTTGCATTCACTTGCTGATTAATCTTTTTTAATACTAGAAAATGAAATGACTGCAATATTACTTATTATTCGACTGTTGCTTTTGGATGATTTGTTTTCAGTAAGATTCTATAAGGACAGATATGAACATTGTGTGACATGAAGTAGATGACTGTCTGCTCCCATCTAGTGGCTGTAACTTCATATTACAGCTTCTCAGAAGCTCTTAAAATACCTTTGAAACATTGTACTACAATAATGTTTTTTTTAAGGATAAGAGCAGCTGATATCAATGATCAGAAACACAGTGAGATGTTAGATGAACTAAAACTGCCAGATGCTACTTCAAAATAATAATAAAGTATTTGTGTTGCAAGTTTAGTGTCTGATTGTTCGTTCTGGGGGACACCAAATGTCTGACATGCTATAGAAAGGTCTTGTGTCATAACCACAAGTTTTTTGGCTGCTGCTGATTGCTCTAGCACCTATAAGAATGTGTACAATAAAACCTTTATGAGGGCACCCCATGTCACGTCTGTACGGGATTATTATTTTTATTGTATGCATGTTACCAATTATATCGGTTAATACATAAAGAGAAAATGTATTTTTCATTTGCTAAGTCAAGCTACATGGCAACAACGATGTTTTTTTTCAGAAATTAAACAAGGACGGATGTGTCAGTGTCTAAATATTAGCCAGCAGAGCAACTATCGTGTCGATTAACCACACTGTAACAGAACAATTAATATAAGATCTGTTTCTATTCCAATTTGATTCTAAAGAGTCAAAGAAAAAAAACTAATAAGGAGCCACCACTAGGTGTCATGCTCATGCTGGCCACAAGACTAACACTATTCATTCACAAAACCATTTTATGATGGATTAAATAATATTAGTTTTTTTATATATCAAATCATGTACAGTACAACTGACCTTAAAACTTCTGTCAATGTATCATTATTTTCAGTCATAGAAATACATTTGTCTTTTATCATGAAAGCACTGATGTTGCAGTGACTCTGACACGATCATTCTGACTAGACAAATTCAGTTGAAAAAGGATCAACCAGCTCCACCCTCCCCTACACATTTTAAGTCAGTTCAATGTGCCTTCACGTGTTCTCGTAAAACCATGAATAATGGTGAACTTGTTTGTTGTGTCACGATTTCCTTTAAGCGTCTGTGTGCTGTCAAACAAAGTACAAATATTACCCAACGTGAGAGAACAAACTAAGTAGTAATTACTATATATTTAGTTTTTACTGATAATCTTCACTATCTTACTCAGATTTTCTGAGCGATAATGTTTTCTGCATTACATCATATGTTTGCAAACTGTAGATCAATTACAATGTTAGGAGATAAAGTAGCCATTTTCCAAACAAACATGACACACTGACTAAACATGAAAAAGAAACATTTTTACTGTGTCATGGAGTAAATGTAAAAAAAAAAAAAAAAAAAAAGACTTGATAAGGAGTGTCTAGCTGGGGAATAATAAACAACTGTGTCCATCCTTCAAAAAAAAAGCAAAAACTTAAATATCAACAACATCATATGGACCTAAAACACCATCAACAACATTATACCATGTTATAAACATATTAATATAAATTCTAGTTTATAATAATGTAAAATGTGTCATTTCTGCCTGTATTCTCTACCTATTAAAGTTGGGCCTATAAGCTATTTGTACGGACAGTTGATCAGGTCCAACATTACTGACCCAGTGTGTTTGTCTGTGTTTGTCTGTGTTTGTTTGTGAGCATCCCCACACTGACACCTGATTGGCTCGCCCGTGCTCTCGCTCCTCCAATCACAAAGCCGCTCTGGCTCCGCCTGCCACATCACTAGCATGGCGGAAAACGGAGCAGGAATTCCGGCTATGCGCCGATGACAGCGTCGCCGATGGGGCAACACCGATTCTGACCTCCCTCTGGCGTTACGAATAACCAGCTGCAGGGCCACTTGGCAGCAGTGACCCCGCAGATACGCACAGCTGTGTGGGGGCCGACGGCTTGAGTCAGACTCTGAGGACGGCGGAGGAAGCCCTGATGCTCCTAGTTGGATCGGTGCCTTTTCTCCACACGAACTAGACTGATTATGGATTTGTTCGGGTTGCTGCATTTGGACGAGCTGTCCCATGGACTGGCAAACTTGTCCATGTTTCCATACTTTGACATAGCGCACTACATCGTGTCGATCATGGCTCTGAGGGAGCAGCCAGGTGAGTGACAACTTGCATGTGCGTTTCACAGTTTTCAGCAAGTTGTTGCAAGTTGATTTGCAAAGTTTTTGCAAGAGTTTTTTCCTGGTGAAACTTCGAGAAAATCCCTCATGGTGTCCTGGTATTGCAAGATCAAAACCCAGAAAGCCATGCAACCACTGGGGATCTTGTGTTGCAGTTAAATTAAAAGACAACACAAAGACAACACATTTAGTTGTATAGTCCCAATTTAAGTGTATTTATTTGTGCATATGATTTCGACACCTATGGTTGTGTCCTTTCTTGTCATAAGTACATTCATTATACATTCAAACTATTAGTCTCGTGCTATTATATGCTACATTTAAAAGCTTATTTATTTGTTTATTGACAGTTGCTTCTGTTATTTGGCCCACCCCACATATTACAACCCTGATAGGGATGGTAGGGTAGACTAAATAAGTAAATAGCACTTCTCTGAATAATTAAATCAAGTTTAACAGCACCACTCTACTCTAAAAGTTAAATTAACCCCTCTTATAAAAGGCCACAAAAACTGAACAATATATAGATAGATAGATAATGGGACCCACTGGTATTCTGCCATAATGAGTAAATAAATAAATAGCCAATGAATCTAACTTTAAAGCACAAAAGGCTGTTGAGCAACAGTTGATTGTACCAGCTCAGACCCAAGGCTGGCGCTGAGCCAATTTGTTATGTCACTGATATAGTGACTACAGTGACAGGTGGACTTTAACTGCACAGCGAGTCGACTTTCCATACGCACACACACAAACTCACAAGAACACACACACACACTTCATTGTAGTCCCGCCGCTGTGAATCTACAGTCTATTTTGGAACTTGCCTCGCAAAGAATCTGAGCTCCAGTGACCTTTTAACCCCCGGTCCTCTGCTCCCATCTATCCATCTATCTGTAGCTGAGAGACAGATGCACAGAGAGGGAAAAATATGGAAAAACAATATGCCAGAGATTAGCAAACACAACACGAAATCCTCATAACGGAGAGGATAGCGAAATAAATTCAATAAAACCAGAATAACAGTCAAGACATTTAACACTCAGGGAACAAGTGGAAGTTCTTCTTATTCCCAAAAAGGAAAGGAATGCCATAAACCCCTCAACACTCCTTTTGGTTTCTCTTTCCTTGGTTAACTCTTCCCCACCAGTCTGAGGATTCAAAAATACTGTACATGTTTATAAAACTATCACTACTGTGGAGTTATTTTAAGCAGATTTCTAAACATTGCTGTGAACGGATTGTATAGGACGCATGAGGACAGGGACTTTGAAGAGGAGCTGTGGCTCATTTGTCAATCAGGGCTTCTCTCTTCAAGGCCAAAAATAACCGGGGATAAGCCACTTTGTTTCGTCTCTAGCTATCCAGTTTCAAGAGTGAGAAGGGAATGTCTTATTTACGCGCTAGTGTGTATGTTAGGAGAGATGCTGTCCTGGTTTTTAATCAGCCTGCAGCAACAACTGAAATGTTTCTCAGCTACAAGACTTGTCTCCTTCTCCTTTTCTTTTGTGTAAATTTGTTAAAGATCTGGACTTGTATGCAATGCTAATATACTAATATACACTAAATATACTAATATAAGATACCTTTGCTCTCAGAAAAAAAGAGCAATTGAAGAAAACAAGCAGTTTGACATGTTGCAGCTGTGGTGTTCTTGGCCTGTATTTGCCAAATTTGACTTGCAAATGTGTTTAAATGCAAACAAGGAAACATGATCTTGTTCCTGTAAAGATGTGTTTCTAGCTCAGCAGGTCCAAACAGTCCAAACAGTATGAACAGTATTGTTATATGTAAACAAAGCATCATTATTTACCACCTGGAAGCTATCTGAAAAGCAACTGTTGCATACAATAAGATAAGATAATCCTTTATTAGTCCCGGAGAAATTTGCAGGATGACAGCAGCAGAGAGGATAGTTCAAAGAAGAGACATAGTAAAAAAACAGATCAAAAACAAGTATTATAAATAAGTATTAGCAGAATAGTAAATAAGTAAAAAAAGAAAAAGAGGTACTCTATTGAAATAACGCTTTATAAAAATCTCCATTATTTCTTATTAAGTTGGTGCTAAGCCGGTCAGGCTTAGATTTACTGCAAGAGCTAATTTGCTCTGGAACTAAAAGTGATGACATAACGACCCTGTTTACAATGTAAGCACTGTGCTGCACTTGTGAACTGAGTGCTATACTGCTACACTGCTAAAAGACTAAAAGCACTGATACTGAGGATTTATATCTGTAGGCCGAGGCTCTCACAGGAGGAAGGGATATGCATGACAGATGGGGTGCGGGACTCTTTCCTCTCTAACATTGCGGCACTTTTTTTTTTCTAAACTTCCTCCTCTTCTAACTGTTGCAAACATTAGAATTAAAATGTACACACAGAAGAAAAAAAACTGTCTGGTTGTGTCACTGTTGCAAAACTGAAAATGGGCACAAGAATAACAGTTAAAATCTGTTAACACTGATACTTCTCTTTGCTTTTGATGCTGCAGTTGCCACTCTAAACTCACTCTGTACTCACTTACTACTATTCTTTCTGGTATATAGCAAAGTTTTTCAAACTGCAAGGGGCACCTTACCAAGGGGGCGTGGGAGAGTTTAATGGGGTGATGGGGGATGAAGGGACAGATGTGAGGTCATGTCACTCTGTGTACTGAAAGTGACAGGTGCATACCGGTGTCCCAAAAAAGGAAGTTAGTAACTTAAGGCCCACTCACCAACCCCGTCAGTGGTTAGAGCAGCAGCAGTGTCTGTAAAACACAGCGGATGGAGACTTTTAAGGTACTATAAAACTTTAAGTGAGTCATAAGTCAAATATGAACACACAGATATAATACACATATTTGTTCAGTGTGGCGTACACTTTCAAAGGGATATAAATATCTCAGAATAAATAAATAGAACAAAGAAATAAACATCCAGAAATCCACTTATAACTCATTGAAAAAAAAGCACTACTAATATCTCTAGAACTAATATCTCTAGAAGTACTCTTGTAATAGCTGTCTGTACCTCCATGGGTACACCGCAAACAGGAACTGCTAACAGCTAATTCAACATACTTTAAATTAAGCTATTGCCAAAAATGTAAACAAATATAGGCTGAGAAATGGGGAGGAAGTTGTGTCCCACAGCTGACTCATCTCATGGCAACATTATACCCCTTGCTTCCTTCAACTAATATTCACTAACCCTGAGAGGTCAAATGATCTCTTATTTCAAAAAAAGCTAAGATTAGAAAAAAAGTCCCTAAAAGATGAATAGAGATATTTGTTTTCACAACCTCTCAGACTTATCTGGTAACCCTTTAGGAGGGGCCCAGACCCCCAGGCCAATGAGAATCACTGGACTAAACTATCTGACCAAATATAACGTTTAAAAAAAAAAATGTGTGTGTATATGATAGTATATCTCTCACAGGGGACATTTTACTGCAGAAGGATGATTATGAATGGCGGTCTTTTACTTAAAATGAAGTATTCTTACATTGTTGTATTGGTACTTGTAGTATTTTAAAGTTATTTTTCCATTCTATTATAGCATCAGAACTGTTCAAAATGATAATATTGTTAGCTATTTAAAAAAAAACTAATACTTGCTCACAACTTTGTACACTTTTTTTTAACTGGTAAACTCAACTGCTTATCCATCATTTCCATATTCTTTGAGTGGGAGCGAAGTTAAAAAGTGAGCCGAGCAGACAGAATCCACTGGGAGTCTGCAGAGGAGGCAGACAGAGTTATAAATCCTCCTGGTTTACCGATCACTCTCCAGGAGTCTATAATCTGCCTGTAAGCCTCAGATTACCAGTATGGTCCTGTGTGTGGCCATAGGGACTCTGGGCAGGTGGTTCAGGGTTGACTGACCGTTACCCGTCTGGGGTTAAGTAAAACAGGAATATCCTAGTGTACGTTGGCGGCATTAATTCTGGTAGAGTTAGACAAAGTTGGTTTAAGATAGTATTGGAACATCTCTGCAAAGGTCAATAGAGTTATTATATGAAGAATGTATAAATATCAATCTTAAGAACATCAGTATCTTAATACACAGCAGTTCACATGCTATTTGAGTTGCTTAAAACTCGTGCTGTTGCTGTAGTTAGCGTGTAAATGGTCTTGGTGGAAAAAAGGAATGAAGTGTTCTTTTCAAACAGGGCGGAAACAAAGAGGGAGCATTGATCATTATCTGCGGTGAACTGATATGATTTGTAACCGTAAATGCCGTGCCTCTGCTCTGCACTCTGAACCACAGAATAATGTAACTGTGCTTGACAAACCTCTCTGCAGTTGTTCCCTCTAACTAGTCAATATTAATACAGGGAAGAGACCAACATGTCAAACTCCACTTCTTTCTAAAACACTCATGTGCTAAATTTCAAAAGTGTTTCTACAACACTACTGTAGAATTCACAAATGATCTTTATGTCTTTACTAAATGGAACTTATATCCCCAAAGCTCATCTTGTAGGCATTATTACTGTCATTATATAAATCCCTCCACTATAATGAAGACAATATTTAATGCTTATTATGCTAAACATTTTACAACAACAGTGATTAGAGAGGTGTTCCCAGGCTTTTACAGACCCTGTGGGAATGCTAATACCTTATGTTTTGGAAGTATACTACGTGTATGGGACTCGGGGAAATCCCACGTCACAGTGATCCTGCTGATGGGCATACTTTTGTTATTGTGCAGGTGCTCTCGAGGTCTCCAGAGTCAGCCCCTTGGCCTGCTGGTTCAGCTCCATGCTCTTCTGTTTCGGTGGAGCCGTGCTGTCGGGCATCATGCTGGCCGAGCCGGTTGTTGCACCTTTGTCCAACAGCACCAGTATCCTGCTTGCTTCGATCACCTGGTAAATATCTTGAGACTGACAAAATAGAGTAAAGAAATAGAGAAAAGAGCAAGGAGGAGGGGGAGCAGGAAGTTAGAGGCCCCTCTGCAACTTTAAAAAAAAAAAAAAAAAAAAAAAAAAAAAAAAAAGTTCTCATTTGAAGAAATGTGCAGCTACTTGATTTCCCTGTAAAGGGAGCATGACATGTGGAAGACATTGAATGACACAAAGAGGTTGTTCTCAAGTTCCCACCTCTTAATATTAACCCTATAGCGCCCTCTAGTGGTGGTACATTGTATTACATTCTCCTCACAAAAAAAATAATACACAGCACCCTCTTCTGGTGAAGTTTGGCACTTCATAGAAACTGGCAAGTGATACTGTCAAAATGTTTAATGAACACATAGTTGACACTCAGCAGGATCTGAGGTGTGTGTGTGTGTGTGTACTCTTTATTTAAACCATATGTGTCTCTCTACAGGTACCTAGTGTTTTACTGCCCCATGGACCTGGTGTACTGTAGTGCTGCCCTGCTGCCTCTCAGGCTGGTGCTGTCAGCGATGAAGGAGGTGACCAGGACATGGAAGGTGCTCGGGGGGGTCATCCAGGCACACGGCAAATTCAAAGACAGCCTGCTGGTTATGATAGCCAATGGATGGGCTAAAGGTCGGTAGCTGATGGTGCATGCAGAAGGATTTTTAAATGGAATTTTTCTATTAATATTAATCTGTATTAAGCATATGTTTCTTTTCTTTCCCCCCACTAGGTGCTGGAGGTGGTCTGATAAGTAATTTCGAGCAGCTTGTTCGAGGCGTATGGAAACCAGAGACTAATGAGCTCCTAAAAATGTCTTAGTAAGTCTTCTGCAGGATTATTATCGATATTGCATCAGTGATTTATTTGCTCCTATAAAACTACATTTTTAATAAAATTGCTGAAAGTGTATTGCGGTGTGTTTAGTCTAATGTCAAATTTAAAGGAATAGTTTGACATTTTGGGAGATGTGCTTATTTACGAAATGGCTACATGACATTTCTTTGCCTGACAATGTCTGGCACATAACCCCTCATGTAAAAATACAACTTGTTTTGCACAGATTAAACAAACTAGTTTTTTGAGCTTTATATTTGCTGGTAAGCAGATAAAATAAGGTGTTTGGCTCATGGTTATACCTTTTTATATTTACCCTATAGACATGACAGTTGTATTGATATTGTCATCTACCTCTCAGCAAGAAAGCTAATAAGCCCATTTCCCCAAATGTATTACTATTTCGAACCAAACATGGTGTCCCTCAACAAATCTGGGGATTTGCTGCAACTGGCACCTATGTATATATACAATTCATATCCAATATGGTCTCTTTGTTACCTTAAGGCAGCAATAAAACCTGATTTGGGTTTACTCAAGAGGAGGCCACGTACATCTGCAGTGATGATTTTGTCTCCAATTTAGCTCATTTGTGTATAATAGTTGAGGCACATAAGATGTGATGTCTTTCAAGTGTGATCATAAAGCAATCACCCTTACTAGTTGTTTATTTTGATCATATATTATGTCATAACAAATCTCTTATTGTCTGTTCAGTCCCACCAAGATCACCCTGATAGGAGCGGTGCTGTTTGCTCTGCAGCAGACCCACTACCTGCCTCTGCAGACGCACCACCTGATGCTCATCTACACCGTCTTCACCGTCGTCAACAAGGTCAGTCTGTGACCTTGAGAATAAACACCCAAGGTGGTAGTTATTAAGATGCACCACAAACCAATAAGGCACGTTTTACCTACGAAAAAAAATCTAAAACAATTTCATACCATTCTTTGTTTATTATTTGATCTTTAGTCGGGTATATAAAATGTTTTGATGCCGTGGCTCCGTCTTTTAAATGACCTTTCTCCTTCAGCTTTTTTGAAGTTTGAGCTGTGGTGACTCACATTAGCTCGGTATTACCCGCAGGGCTGGGGCTTTTGCATCATTTTCATCAGCTTGCATCATCCTCTCTTCTCTTCTTTGGGAAACTTGTGCTCTTGACTGAGACACAGATAAATCTACCATGTCTTCTTTCAACTCTCATTCTTTTAGCTCTCTCCGCCTCTGATCCGTCAAATTAACGCAGAGACATTTCATCAGATTCAAAGTCTTGCGTCCAAATCTTCTATTTATCAGGTTGCATTCCTGATGATGCAGATGTTATACTCTCATCCCCCTAATTACTAAGTGTGTTTATATGCAAGGTAGGCCAACATCATATTGGCTATCAATAAAGTGACAAATTATATACAACTCGTACTTTTCTGTAGGTTCAACACCACAAGCAAGTCTTTTCACACACAAGTAGTCATGTGATCCACTGTTGAATATACTGATTATAGCTGCTATGGTGAAGGATTATGAGACACTTCCAACATTTAGTTTCTGTTTTGACACATTCATCTTCTTTTTTTCAGTCAAGGATGATGCTGACAGGCTCCTCCGCCTCACCATTCGCTGTCATCGAGTCGGCCGTCTACAAGACCCTCTTCACTGGCAGCTCCCCTTATGCTGCCCTCACCGACGAGACAAAGAACAGGTGTATCGATCACGGTGCAACCAACGGGGCGACCTCCACCGCCGGAACCAAAGAGATTGGCGAGAATGGAGCAGCGGTGAAAAAGACCCCGGTTTCTCCAGTCAAGGGACAAAGTGGATCGCTCAAAGCCAAAGAAGAGTCAGAGAACGCAGATAAAACAGACTGCAAGAAGAAAAAATAGTCAGCCTCCGCCCCATAGCGCCTTTTCACCTCTAAGCAGGGTTGTGGAGTCATTTCTGATTCAGATTTGTCACGTCAGTACTTCAACTTTTGTCACGTCAGTACTTCAACTTTATGTGCTATTTTTCTTTTATCAAGACATATGTGACCGTCTAAACAATATGTCTATTATTCATTACTTAGACTGCAATTTAAATCTGACTGCTGAAATAGAATTTAAATAAGAGCTGACTCCAACCAACCTTGCACCTTATTGTGAGATAATCACCCCGTCCTTAAAGTACTGTGATATGACTGCTGTTGGATGTGAACGTCATACTATCCACGGGCTGTGGATAGTATTTGTAGTACAACGTGTAGCTTAATTTTTAATATATATTTATAATGAGTTAAAACTGTTGGCTTGTATCCTTGGGTTTTTGGGAACAGAGCTGTGCACCTGCTGATCTTTGAATGTCTATGTATCTTTTTTCTGCTTCATGTAAATGCTATATTTCCTACTCTGAAATGGTGAGAAACATTTTATAAAAGAAATTATATATTACAATACTCAGATATTTTATTCTATTTATATTAAATGATTTCACACTTGAATGAACATTTCAAAATAGAAGACACTTTTTGATTGTATTCTGTTTCTTTGGTGAATGCTTTGAATTACACTTAAAAGCATGAGAATAAACGGGTTAAATGCACTATAAAATGGGTTTTGTGATTTCTTGCCTCTTTTGCTTTATCAAACAGATTTATGCAGTTCAGTGACCATGGACCCAACTTAATATTGCCTCACTTTAAAGCACCAAACAGATCATTAGTCACATTCTAAAATGTTTAGGTCCCTGATATAAATACCCTTATTAATACAGAATCAAACATCATGTAGCTATCTTAGCACATTTGTTCACAGTAGACTTTGTCAAATGTTAACTGGTATCCTAATTAGTTGCTGGTGAGTTGATAAAAAGCAGCGCAGCATCCAGAAGTTACCTCCTCCATAGGCTGAAACATTGCATCAGTGTAACATCAGCACCTGATTGATACCTCAGCCTCTTTTAAGAGCTTCTGGAGAGAGAGATCCCCCAAATCCCCCCCAATTCTCATCTATGTAACCTCAGACGGCAGAAAAACCCCATTCGAATACAAATTAAGAACGGATGAGTAGTGGTGGACGGGACGGGACGTTGAAGAGAAAAGAGAAGACGATCAAAAGCAATACCGGCTGAGATGATGATGTACCTGCCTCTCATACGTCTCGAGTCCACAGATGTCAGATGTATGCATGTCAGTAACAAGCTTGCATCTGAAAGTGTTTGCTGCAAAACTGCTCAGTGTTAGCGTGTGTGTGTGTGTGTGTGTGTGTGTGTGTATGTATGTGCGGGTGTGTGTGTTGATCTTCGTGACTCTAATGGCGAACTATGTGACCTGGAAAACTGAAAGACACGTTAATAAGCCGTTGTTTTCCTCACGCTGCCTCCCATGATAAGAAGGCAGGTGACATGACGAACGGCTCAGAGCCCCAAAGTTCCCAGACATTTCTCTTAATGAGGTCCAGACCTGTGTGACCCCATCACATTTACTCACTGAACTGAGAGCCTCCCCCACCCACTGTCGAGCCCCTGCGTGTTTTGCCTGCGCTTCACCTGCTCAACGACACATCTCTTCAGCCTCCTTTATATGCCCAGACACATGCCTGTTTTCTAGTTGTCCGGTGCAGAAAATGTATCTTTAAATATACTGCCTTACATACACGCATACAAATTATACACACAAAGCATGCACACATTCCCACACAGTGGTGACTAGTAGTAGAGGTCATAGATAAAGCAAAGATGTGGTATAATATGTCTCAGAAATATCAGATTTTCCTGCTTTCCATCCCACAACACACAGGATGCATAGACACAATGCAAGGATACTGCATGCGCACACATTCCTATACACATGACTTTGAACCCACAGTCTAAGTAGAGGTCAGGGACGTACTAAGACCATGGCATGGCATACCACACACACACACACACACACACACACACACACACACACACACACACACACACACACACACACACACACACACACACACACACACGACAGATTGACAGCTTGGCTAAATACTGGGAGGCCATCAGGGTACGTCTGACACCGACAGCTTGAATCCGTGACCTTTTTTGTTGTAGCTTTTTTATTTTGTTCCTCATCATTTAACTCAAAGGATGAATCTAGAGATATACTTTATTTTTCATAATGTCAACAAATCCCAAGAAAGGAGCATATTAAATTATGGATTGATCCCACTAACAAGATCTGTCATGACTATGAACACATGGACTGGCACTGTAGTTTATTTTGAAGCAATTCCAAATGCTGAATGGTGAATCAGCATCATAAAATAGTCCACCTATAAATACAATAGTTACTAATGTTTGAGTAAGCTTTGCAAAAAACTGCGGCATCATTTCACACAATTCACTAGTAATGTGAAACAGACAGACTACCTCACTTTAAGTTGCTCACTCATTGACTCATTTTCTCTTTGAAGTTAATGGTGACAAAGACCAAGAAGAGAGAACACATTTCTCCAATTCGTAGATCCCTGCACTGGCTTCCAGTTATATAGAGAATTGATTGAAAGGCCCTACTTATCTTATTTAAGTCACTCAATGGTCTGGGCCCAACATATATCGCAGATTTGGTGGCTGAGTACAAGCTGGGTAGGTCTCTCAGATCTGCAGGGTTCGGTCAGTTAGTGGTGCTAAGAGTTCAAATGTGGTGAAAACAGCTTCGGGACATTACGCTGATTACTGCTGGAATCAGCTCCCCTTGGAACTAAGATATTTTCCAACGGTAGCCATTTTTAAAATAATGCTGAAGACAGTTTTTTCCACAGCATTTAATTACTTAGTTTTATAGTACTTTTATTTATTTTAATGATGTGGTTTGTTGTCTTTAATTGTATTTATCTTATTATATATTTATATCCTTATCATTTGCCTGTAAAGCACTTTGAATGACCTCTGTGATAAGAATTTCTTTTCCTCATAATTTTGTTGCAAAATATTAATGATTGCAGCAGTTTTTAGTAAGGAAACATCTGTGACTATTAAAGTGCTCTATTACCTTAATCTATAATATAAATGGATTAACCAAAAATCTCACGCAGTGTTATAAAATGCCGTGATACAACCGACATGACGCCATTACATCATGGCTATATTACACAGATTATATTACATGGTTTTCATTCCATAATTAGGCTTTATCATATAATTTGAACCTTCAGTCTCAACTGAAACACACACTCTGAGTTTCAAACTCAATAAATGAAGCTCTAAAACACTTTTGGAAGGATCTTAACATCCACTGCTTCCTGAAGGATAGAGCCCCTGTTGTTGACTGGTGCAGGACAGGTGATTACCACTTGGTGGCGTGAGGAGGCGACATTTCTGATGGCTAGATGCCTGGGAACTGACAGGCTGGCCAGCAGCTGCAGGCAAGAAGGGATGGGGACAGGAGGGGACCCTCTCTTTGCAGAGCCAATGGTTGCTGCCTGCATGTGTGTGATCTGGTTTAGCTGTGCTTGTGAGGATTGACTACAGGCAGGTCACCTTTCTTATGAGGACATTCGAGGTTGGGAGAGCATTTTGTATGGACTAAAATCCAAAATAACTTCTAAAACATCTACATTTCCCTCACAGATGTCTTGAAGGTCAAATGATAATTTAAAAAAAACAACAACAGTAAAGGTTTTTAGGGACTCTATTGTCTGCTTTACCTCCCTACGGACCTCTAAAGTATAGCGAAACTAGCCAACCTGCATGTAGATACGTGTGTGTGCGTCAGTTGCTCAGTGTCGGTGCATGTGCATGTGACACGCAGAGTGGCAACAAAGGCCGAGTCCATCAAAAAGGCACAAAGAGCCTTGGGGCTCACACACATGCATACCTACAAACACTAGTGCGCCCATGCACGCTCTCTCACCAAATCCATCCAACCACCAGTGAAACCAAGGCCCTTTGTTTTCTGCTATTTCTCAAAAGAATCAAACATGACCTGTTATGGCATCTTTGTTCATCATCAGCCAATGTTTGTCCTTATTTATATAGTTGTTGTTCAACCATTTTTGATTTTGATGATGACCAAAAAATTGTATTTACAATTAGCACTTTTGCCTAATTCCAGCCAGTATGAGTCATCTCATTGACATTTTGCTCCACCAGACCTGCTATCACTCTATGAAAATAACTGTGAAAGTGTTAAACTGGCTACAATCTTCTGGCTCCTGGCTCTGCACCTGCTCCATCTCAGTGGTGTCTAAACGTGATCTCTCAGACTGGACGTTGTTTGGCCTCTCACCACACACTGACATGATCTCTATTGGGACCATGTGCTCCCTCTGAGCTGATGTCTGCCATGGATGATTTATCACTTAAAAATATACAAAAGTGATGGAATAAAAAAAGTTTTATACAGTAACAGCAAAATGCGTGGCAATAACTATTTTTCACTGACAACTCCTTCCTTTTGGGATTTTTTTTTAATGATCAAAGTGTCAAATGACTCTGCGGGTGATGCAATCAAACTCATTATCTCTTCAAGTGAGATGAAAGTAAGGAGAGAACTGCTTGAGACCACACAGGAAAAGACTCAGTTAGGGAAGTTAGGCAGAAGGAAGGAGAAAGGCAGATAGGGGGCAAGAAAGAAAGAAAGAAAGAAAGAAAGAAAGAAAGAAAGAAAGAAAGAAAGAGAGGGGGGAATATTAACTGGAGGAGAGTAAGAAAAATATGTGGGGACCACATGCTGTAGGAATAAGGACTCACATCAGGGTATCAAGACAAGGTTGTGGTGTTGTATATATGGCATCTCTTTTTCTCTCTCTCTCACACAGACACTCAGTCACACACACACACACACACACACACACACACACACACACACACACACACACACACACACACACACACAGACATACAAACACAGAAGTCTCTTCAGAGAGCTCCAACTGAATGGGAAACCAAACAGCCAAAGTCTACCACTATTCAAGATTTGACTTGTAAAGAACAGCTGCGAGGAGAATGCCAAAAAATGGAGCTTCTATAACGGGACTAGAAAGCTGGCTGTGTGTGTGTGTGCGTTTGTTTGTGAGAGAGTGAGAAACAGAAACACTGGAGAATGAAAGGGTTATGTTGATATTTCAGTTTCTTTGCACTTAAATTAGCAAAGTTTGGCACATCACTTCATTATTTATATTGACATGTTAAAGAATCATAAAAATACTCAATACTCAAAATATCAATGTGCTTTCATTGTAGAATTTTGTTGCTTGGAATACGGGGCTTACAATTTTTCTGTGTTTGCTTGATGAAAATAAGCAAATATTTGCCAACAAATTCGCCATATTAAATTAAAAGGTATATAATATGAGATTGGGAGCATTTTTGATTGCCTCTAAGCAGTTCTCAACATGGCAACGCCTGAAGCCCAATGGCTAGCTAACAGTGCTAACACTACAAACTACTGCAAAATAGCTGACAGAGCAAACAGCGTTTACCCGAGGGGGAACCAGAGGGTGAATGCTACCCTTCAGCGGCATATGAGAGCAATGCAGAGCGGCATGGGGCATGCTCAATGCACGAATCAACTTTGTTCTCTGCTCATGTAGCCATTACTCCACTATATCTTAATATAGAAGATAGTTTTGCAGCTATATTAATGCTCTGAATGTTGTAGATTACGACTTTAAAAGATGACGGTATGTCAATGTGTTCACAACTTGTTTCCGCTGCCCTCAAGTGGCCAAAAAGTTCTATAGCAGCAGGTTTAACCAATCATACTTATTGAGAGTGGGCCTGAACTCGTTTTTTAGCACCTGCCATTTAGCTACTGTTTTCCAGACAATTCATTCCACAATGTCTCAACAAACATGCTAACGTGTTAAACACATTAGCATGCAGATTGTACGCTAGGAAGGCCACTTTAATTGTTTGTCATTGAAAATTAAAACTGTCCAAAGGGGAGAGTAGAAGATACAGTGTGCTTCTAATGAATATTTGTGCATGAGTGACCTTTAAAACATGCAGGGTCTCTGGAAAGGAACTCTGCCAAATTCAAAGTTCTCAATGCTCACATTATCCATGTTTTATTGAGACTGTGAGACTCAAAATAGATACTACATTCAATTTTAGGGGGAATTTTTGTGGCTTTAAAATGTATAAATGAAGAGTCAATTAATGCTAAAGTGCAGTTTTGAACTACATAGGTACAGTGGGGCAAAAAAGTATTTAGTCAGCCACCAATTGTGCAAGTTCTCCCACTTAAAAAGATGAGAGAGGCCTGTAATTTTCATCATAGGTATACCTAAACTATGAGAGACAGAATGGGGGGAAAGAATCCAGGAAATCACATTGTAGGAATGAATTAATTGGTAAATTCCTCGGTAAAAAAAAAAGTATTTGGTCACCTACAAACAAGCAAGATTTCTGGCTCTCACAGACCTGTAACTTCTTCTTTAAGAGGCTCCTCTGTCCTCCACTCGTTACCTGTATTAATGGCACCTGTTTGAACTTGTTATCAGTATAAAAGACACCTGTCCACAACCTCAAACAGTCACACTCCAAACTCCACTATGGCAAAGACCAAAGAGCTGTCAAAGGACACCAGAAACAAAATTGTAGACCTGCACCAGGCTGGGAAGACTGAATCTGCAATAGGTAAGCAGCTTGGTGTGAAGAAATCAACTGTGGGAGCAATTATTAGAAAATGGAAGACATACAAGACCACTGATAATCTCCCTCGATCTGGGGCTCCACGCAAGATCTCACCCCGTGGGGCCAAAATGATCACAAGAACGGTGAACAAAAATCCCAGAACCACATGGGGGGACCTAGTGAATGACCTGCAGAGAGCTGGGACCAAAGTAACAAAGGCTACCATCAGTAACACACTACGCCGCCAGGGACTCAAATCCTGCAGTGCCAGACGTGTCCCTCTGCTTAAGCCAGTACATGTCCAGGCCCGTCTGAAGTTTGCTAGAGAGCATTTGGATGATCCAGAAGAGGATTGGGAGAATGTCATATGGTCAGATGAAACCAAAATAGAACTTTTTGGTAAAAACTCAACTCGTCGTGTTTGGAGGAGAAATAATGCCGAGTTGCATCCAAAGAACACCATACCTACTGTGAAGCATGGGGGTGGAAACATCATGCTTTGGGGCTGTTTTTCTGCAAGGGGACCAGGACGACTGATCCGTGTAAAGGAAAGAATGAATGGGGCCATGTATCGTGAGATTTTGAGTGAAAACCTCCTTCCATCAGCAAGGGCATTGAAGATGAAACGTGGCTGGGTCTTTCAGCATGACAATGATCCCAAACACACCGCCCGGGCAACGAAGGAGTGGCTTCGTAAGAAGCATTTCAAGGTCCTGGAGTGGCCTAGCCAGTCTCCAGATCTCAACCCCATAGAAAATCTGTGGAGGGAGTTGAAAGTCCATGTTGCCCAGCGACAGCCCCAAAACATCACTGCTCTAGAGGAGATCTGCATGGAGGAATGGGCCAAAATACCAGCAACAGTGTGTGAAAAGCTTGTGAAGACTTACAGAAAACGTTTGACCTCTGTCATTGCCAACAAAGGGTATATAACAAAGTATTGAGATGAACATTTGTTATTGACCAAATACTTATTTTCCACCATAATTTGCAAATATATTCTTTAAAAATCAGACAATGTGATTTTCAGGATTTTTTTTTCTCATTTTGTCTCTCATAGTTTAGGTATACCTATGATGAAAATTACAGGCCTCTCTCATCTTTTTAAGTGGGAGAACTTGCACAATTGGTGGCTGACTAAATACTTTTTTACCCCACTGTATATAGCAACTACAAACCGCTTCTTCAGAGATAATGACTGTAAGACTCTTCAGTTAGTTTCATGCATTTGGTTTTCTGGTATTTTGTGGAATTATAGCCAAATTTCTTGAGGGCACTTTGATACTGAGATGTTGGCATTTCATTTTAACTCTGGTTGGATGTTCTGCTGGTGCTCCATATTGGTTTCCTGTTCCACCTTGTAAACGAGGAAAGCTCAGGGCATGCAGTCTTCTTTTGTTCTCCTCTGTATTTCTGTTCACATAAGCATGGCCAGTAGTTGGTACATAGTGTGCTTCTGTCACTCCCCCTCCTCTTCCTTTTCTCCTCCTCTTCTTTTCTTCCTTCACCGAGGAAGCAGATGGTGTTTAGTGTTGGTCCTTTTCCTTTTCATAAAAGGACCTACTGGATATTCTTAGCCCAGGGTCTGTACAGGGTAAATGTGACCTTGCTCAGGGAATGGAAGAGGAGCCACCACAATGTCTGCACCCTACAGCAGGTTATTTACTAGAGAATGGGTTTCTGTCAGTGGTTCAAAGGAAAAGGGCAATATTGTGTAGTCCCAGTCACTGGGATCTGTTCATATTTCCCATTGTTCCTTTCTCAATTTTCTCTCCGGTTCCTTCTCTCGCTCCATCAGTCTGCTTTATTTTCTTCTACTAATCTGCTGTATCTCCTCCCTCCCTCCCTCCCTCCCTTCGTCCCCTCTGTGTCCCTCTCTCTCGCATCCTGGGGGACCCTCATTTCACCATCATTGCCCCTCCCCTCCTCTCTGCTTGGCCCCTCCTGTATGCAAAGCAGGTGTCAGCCAGGACAAGGAGGACAGCGACTACCTCACAAAGGAGGCGACAGGGTCTTGGGGGCAAAACACACACACACACACACACACACACACACACACACACACACACACACACACTCTTAACACGTGCAGTCTCCTCTGCCTCTGCTGTGCTCTATCTACATGCACATGCACTTCACACATATGTGCTCCCTTTCTTTCACTCAAACACACACACACACACACACACACACACACATACACAGCTCCCGTGGGCTGGGCTGGGGCTGGGGACAGGGAGAGCTGGAGCTGTCTGTCTGTCTGTCATTAGTATTCCAGCAGGAGGCTCCTGGCCCGGCCAGACATCTGAGCGCAGCAGCCGCAGCAGATAAAGAAGAAGCCATTAATCCACGGAAGATTACCAGCACTGATACTTTATCCCACCGTAATACAGCAATGCTACCAGACTCATTCCATTTACAATGCCGTCAGAGGAAGAAAGAGGGAAAGAGGAGGTAGAGGGGGCAAGGCGAGCTCACCTTGTGGATGGAAAGATGGCAAGACACGTTGAAAGCCAGCTTCCCTGTCTTTAGTCTTGTGATTTGAATTTCTTCTTTGATGGAGCAAGGACTCGGTGTGTGTGTGTGTGTGTGTGTGTGTGTGTGTGTGTGTGTGTGTGTGTGTGTGTGTGTGTGTGTGTGTGTGTGTGTGTGTGTGTGTGTGTGTGTGTGTGTGTGTGTGTGTGTGTGGTCTTGCATTGCATTTGATTTGTAGATGTTTTGAATTCAGAGTGGTCACCCCCTCCAACCACAGATGGCCACTGTTTTAGAAATCTAAGTTGGTCCACAGAGCAGCTGGCTATCTTTCCTACTCCATGCTGTGCCTGTTTAAATCTAATATCCTTAATAAGTGTGCTTGTATGGATCAGTGCATGTGTGTGTCGCTGATTGCGTCCCGAAAAATAAAACGGCACTAACAGGCAACCGAGCCACACTGCAAGAACCTCACACTGAAATTGGGTGGCAGTCTTTTTAAGGTGCGAGATCCTATCCAAAGATGCAATCATCAGTCTTGTGATAAGACTATCAGCACAGTCTGGAGAACATGATACAATGGAGCCAAGCTGTTTGAAGCTACAGTGAAACAAAGGGAAGAGGAACAATAGCTCAGCAGATGCAGGAGATTAGATTGGAGTAAGATTTATACACACTAAGTAATAAAGCCCAAGTCATGGTTGGGATTTCTGGATGATGAAACAAAAACCAGGAGGAGGAAGAGAAGGAACCGTTGACTCAACAAGCAGCGATGACAGATGAGCCGAGGAGAGGTGGAGACAGATAAAGGAGACAAAGGGTTCCTGGGCCAGCGGGGAGGAAGAAATGAAACATTCAATAGAGACAGAAAGAAAGATGAAGGTGCAGACGGGAAGGAGAGAGACAGTGGGAGCAGAGTGTCCATCGCTGGTACAGTGCTGAGCTCATGTGTCCTGTGAAAATCCAATCCTTCAGACTTGGCAGATAGTGTTACCATGAGAACAGCAGTGGGGTTATTGTGAGAGAGAGAGAGAGGAAGTGAAAAGGAGAGAGAGGGAGAGAGACAGACAGGGGGAAAGGCCAGACTTGCTCCAGCAACCATCTGTTACTCCAGCTTACCCTGGCACTGAGGCCGACCTGCCTCTGGAAAGGAATGTACAAGTCTGACCATGAGGAAGGCTGCAAAACAAGACCAAGACATAGGACTGACCTGCAACTACATATCCATGACTGCTGAAGCATGTTTACAGCTACATATAACCACCAGCTGTTTGGATGTTAGCTAACAGGTTTATTGTATTTGTTGGGTAGTTCTCCATTTCAAGACCAGATCTCCACATTCAGATTTTAACTGCCAGCACAGGATGAAGATCTGGAAGAACCTGTTTTCATTGTACCAGGTTAACGCTCCCCTTGAAAATCTAGTACAGTCATGTCAAAGCACTGCTAGTGTTTCACCAGTTAATCCTTCAGACACTACCAACGATGTCTCCCTAAATAAAAAGCATGACTAGCTGAGGTCCAAGTGCTACAAATAGCCAGTGCGAATTCCCACTGTGGTCACTCATGAAACAATGACTTATCGTTCTATCCGCCTTTTTTTTGTTCATCAAGGGACTACTTCGTCCCTTGCCTGAACATTACAAAATCAAGTAAGAGCCAAAGAAAACAAAAATGTGCACGGATCTCGATTCTCTCTGACTCTGTGGAAGGATGTTCTAGAGTCAAGCAGCAACAAGAGTGAAAGAAACGACTGCAGCAGTGGTAAGATTTTAAGATCAAGATAAGGCCTGGTGGCCTGGCAAGATCTCTCAGTACAACAGAGAAGCATTTCCTGGAGGAACTGCAGGGACAAAATAGCTTACCGTCACCACTGCAAAAAACAATGTGTTTCATGCTGATTCAGCTAATAAGTCAGATGTGTTTGTTGGTAACTTAAGCCTTATTTATACTTCTGCATTAAAGGGTTGTGTCGAACCTACAGCAGATATGTGCTCCATAGATAGCGGCTACCTCATGGTGACTGCACAACTTGTAACTGGTCAACATGGGCTGCTTGTTTTTTTATTAAAACTTAAAAGTTTCTGATGCTGTTGGAGATTGTTGAGACTAAAGACAACCTACTTGTCTCCATCACAGTGAATACAACAATGTAAATATGCACCAAATAGTGCTATATTCATATGAAACAAGGCGGACTTCCTGCCCATTGCTTGTATCACAAAGTAGTGAAATAATGTAAATAAGGACTATGATTAAAACACAATACAACCTGTTTGCTTACAGTACATCCGTCTAGTGTTGCCATGGTGCCATCAACGGGGGAAATACAATGTTGAACTAAAAATCTAAACCTTAAGTATCTGCAGTGGGGCTATGTTCAATTCCTTGCGTCGACCATGAATTTCGGATTTAGTTGAGTTTGACCAAGGTAGTTGCACTGAGACCATTTCTTTCCAGGGTGGACCTTCTGACTGAACACAACCCTGCATTAATAGACTACAAAAGGTTATTGTTTGCAGTGATTCCAAAGTAAACAACAAAGTAATCCACCAGCAATGTGTGCTTGCATGTATGTGATTGGCCAGCGCCACACCTTCAAATGATGACAAGGCTAAAAAAGGGCCAAAGTCTATCAAAGCATGTCCTTAGGGTAAGAAGAAAAATGTTTGCACAGACATTACTGTGGGTCTAAGGCATCAGCCACACTTCTACTTTTCCATTTTAAAATGGGGAATGCAAATGAAAACGATCTACATCCAAACGGGCGTTCCAGCACCCTTTTCGAAAATGATTTCTGACGATACTAACACGCCTGAAAACAAATATCACACGACCATTATTGTACACAAGGCATTGCCTATAATCCGTTGTCCATGTTGAATTAACCACGAGTAGTCGATTGATAATCAAGGTTGTTGTTTATTTTCTTCCGGCAGCTTGACGAATCAGGGAAGTACACGTTGTGACTGCTTAGACCCAATCAAGAATCGAACGCGGGTCTCTACGTCATCATTTCAAAAGGTCCCCAGTCGGTTTCCCCGTCCAAACTACCAGTCAACCTCAGAGTTTTCAAACTAACATGGCATTGGTAGTGTGGATGCTTGGCATAAAAGTAGCAAAAGTTTTTTTTGTTTTTAAAATGGAAACGTAGTAGTGTAGATGTAGCCTCAGAAGACAACCACTTAGACTCATAGCGATGGAGCTCCCAGACACCTGACACCCAGATGGGAAGCCTCCTAAATTTACATTACTGTACCCATCCAGTCTCAGAGGACACAGAAACCTGAGATCCTCAGGTCAATCTCAACTTAATCAGAAAAGAAAACAAACATACTTTATTCTAGGACCAAAAAAGAAAAAAATATCTTCAATAAAACAAAAGCTCTTTTTTCCTATGGGGCAACCATGCATAATTAACAAAAAAATGGATCTAAAGCTTTTCCTTTGAATGTCCATACAGGAACGGAGGTCAGCACTTTATATAAAAGCCTCACATCCCTCAATAAATATCTGATGTGCTTCGAATTAAAAATGACCACTAGGACAAATGTCAGGTGCTGTAACCTTTAAATTTCACCTTCAGAAGGACTCACATTCATAGTCTCAGAGCAGTGCAAAAAGAAATGTTTCATTTTCCTTTACACTGCATAGACAATGAGGTAAAGGTAGAGCAAAGCAGCTCGTATTGATGTGCAAGGCTCCAGCCTGATCCCAACTCTCTTAAGCACCAGTATTTATAGTTGTTATTTCTTGGTTTCGCCCACTTGTTTTCAATCATTAATCTTGACTCAGGAACAGTTTTGTGCTCATGTGAGGAACTCTTCATCTTGCTGTTCTTCCCAGCATCAATGCAGGCAAAGATGTCTAGGTATGATCAAATAAAATAAAGTCAACAACATGGAATAAATAGTTAACCAGTATTTTAAAACGTATCTGGTCAGGTGAAGTGACTTCACAGTGGCATTTCCATACTTGAAGAGATTTGTACTAATCTGTAACAGTGAGTTTATGGTTTCTATGAGATCATTAGTCTGACTTGTATTTCTGACATTTTGATGCAAATGCTCCTGATTGGTTTTTAGATGACATAACCTTTGTCGCATGTGCCCAATGAAGTTAAAAAAAGACAGAAAACAAGAAACAAAGAAATCCCCCTGTTAATAAACTAAATTTGGCAGAACATTGTGTGATCATTTAGGACTTCATAGCTCATGATCACAAAAACACAAAACTAATTGCTTTCTTCCTGCTATTCATAAGAATTGGACTGTTCTCCCGCTATCAGTTCGGGTTGTGTTTGTTTGTTTGATTGTATCCCTATTAGCTAATTTTCCTGGATGAGTTGAAAATATACAAAGTAAATATTGATATAATCATGAAAGGAGGATCCAAATGAAAAAACAAACAAAAACAAAAGCAGCTGATCCAAATACAAAACCACCGAATCAAAAACAACAAACCACTATTAATAAGGTTCAAATGATCAAAGATAATAGAAATACAATAAAGGTAGAGTGTGCCAAATAAGCATTTACAAATTACAGCTAACAATAACAACTATGTGTTCAGGGACACAGCCATCCATACAATTTGTGAAAATTAATCTACATGTGTTCCTTTATGGTTTAGCCCTAAAAATAGCTTTCCTCATAAAAACTAGCAGATTGGATTCTTGGACCCTCATCGCTGAGTTAAGGTTGATATCATTCATTTCAATTTTGATCGCTGTATGACGGTCTGCAAAAACAAAGAAATTATTACAATCATTCTTTATTATTACAGCAATAGTTTATTTTTAATGATGCCGTCTCCTTCTGAGTGATCTAGTTTTTGTGGTCTCCGAGGAAAGAAGTTCAATTCCCCATCCATCTGTGACCTCCACAATTAACTCAGCGGCCAATCATATCAGAGAAGATGGAAGTGGATGTGAGCCACTCAGAACTCTGGAGACTGCAGGTCCTCAATACTTCATCATCACTGTCATTATCAGACATAGCCCACAATACTTGCTGTTACTAGGGAGAACTGAATGAGAGCATCAGAGGGGAAAGGTAAAATGTTTTTTAAAAAATATCCATGTATGCTGTACAGAATATAAAATCTCTATATTATGTGTATTTGAGATGTTACAGCACAAAGCTTCAAACTTCAGTCAGTCGGTCATGATACAAGAAAATCTATCCATCTATAATTATGTCTGCGAGAGGAAGGACACTTATGATTATTTGGCTTTTCACCTTATACTGTATCTTTGAATCATTTCTTGAACTCTCAAAGGACCAGAGAAACGCCATGACCGAATGTGTTATCTCCTCCCACCCTCATTTAACATCATCTGCCAGTGCCTTCTTATTTAGTGGGCTGTGTAGTCGATCGTGGCATATCGCCACCTCCCACAGAAAGTCATTGATTTCTTCTTGGGAGACACTTTTGTGTGTGCGTAAGAGGGGTGGGGGCTCCCTGGACGGTTGTCTTTCATCAGAAGCACTGAGCCCTGTTTTTGTTAAAGGTGGGTCTCCAAATAACATGACTATTTTTTGAGAGAGTTTTTCTATATGACAATTTCCACAATGCATGTGAAGGAACTTTCTTTCATCAGAAGCACTGAGCCCTGTTTTTGTTAAAGGTGGGTCTCCAAATAACATGACTATTTTTTGAGAGAGTTTTTCTATATGACAATTTCCATTATCTCAGACGGATGTGGTTCCAGTGGGTATTCGCAGGATGTGATTTTGATGGTTTTGCTCTGGGGTTTCATGAATTGTAAAGGATGTTCTTTTCGGTCTCTGTCTCTTTGTGACCGGCCATGTACAGCTTAATCCAGTTTGCAATAGAAAATGTCCATTTTGTTTATACATAATTTGTTTCCCAAAGTTACTTACATTTCTTAAGATAGTATGTTAATTAACCATTTTTTAAAACTTCTGTCATGTCATCCAGTGATGATGTTCTTCCTTTTTTCCACTTTTGCGCAAAAAACACCCAGAAAGAGGAGCAGAGCTTTAAAATTGCATCGTTCAAATTTGGATTCTTAAAAACGGATCAAGAAAAATGTCTGAGAGAGCAACGTTCTCACAGACACTCACATTAACACCACCACCCGCAGTCAGCACATCTTTTGAATCTCAACCTGATCTTCTCTCCTCACCCCATAATCTCAATCTTTGTCCCACAATGCACTTCCTGCCTCCTCACCTCATCCTGTTTCCTCTAAGCCGAGAACATCAGAGCATTGCTTTGAAATCAGGAAATGAAAGAAAGTCTCAGTATTTGGCAGAGTGGGGAACCATTCTTCCATAAACGCTGTATGATAAAGGTTACAGAGTCACAGTAAGATATAGAGCACCACTGTTTTCAAGAAAGGGCTTATTCCCATTGGTGGTTGCCTTTTTCCCATTGAGTAAAGCTCCCATTGAATGATATGGCCTGTCTGTGTTGACAGGCTGGAGATAAGGAAGTGCCCCCAGGTATTAGTTGTCATTCCTTTTCACCGAGAAAAGCAGCCGAGAGTAGCTACCTTATATATTTTTTTCTTTCTCCTCAGTGGAGCACCTTTCCTCCTCTTTTGGATGAATAGAGAAATCCACAACAACAAAGCCTTCCACTCTCATTAAGTCAGCCGCAAAGCCAAGCACCACCAAGGAGCACAATATCTGAGGCAGATGAGTAATCCCCCAACTCGATCTAGAAGCTGGTACAGAATTTCAAATGTCCATAATAACTGCAGGAGAAGGAAGTGAAGGACACACACAAAGACGCAGCCCATACACACACACACACACATACACACACTGCATCCACATAGTGTAGTGTGATGAAAACGAATCTGTTATTGACCATTAGCTCACTGCAGCAGAGCAGAACTAAAATGTCCTTCATCTCAGAATGTCACACTGCGAGTGTTTGTGAATATTTGTGTGCACCAGCTCCTCAGATCATATAGCTTCAAAGAGACACACTCTTGTCAGATTTTTGACCATTTATTGACCTGAGCTTTTAAGATGACCATTTAATAAATCATATCTGGCAGCTTCATTTGAATTGAGAAATAACCTCATGAGGCAGCGCATTAGATAAAATAAACCGACATTCAAAAGTATTATAGGTACACTGCACTGTAATTAGTCGCAGCCCTGAGAGATAAAAAAAAAAAAAGCCTTGTTGGCTTCTACTCAAAGTGCAGCAATACATTTCAATACTGCATTTCCTTCTTTTGCATATTCAGCAGCAGAACAAGAAGGTTTATATACTGGTGAGAAGGCAAGGTTATTGGTAAAGCCATTTAGCTCCTGCCCACTCTGGAAATATGGAGCTGAGATGTAGCGATGAGTCAGCTCTTTTTGCTGGGAGGATGAATCATTCATCATGGCCGCTAGCAGGGTCCAGGACCGGGATGGAGGGGCAGAGGGGTTGAGGGGTTGAGGGGAGGTCGATCAGGACCTGATGGCAAGTTCCTGTGCTGACTCCACATACAGACTGTGAGGCTGTAGCAGCAGTAGCTGCTAGCTCCTGACGCGCCTCCCATCTTATATAGAGAGGGAAAAAGAGGGCTGAGCATAGTTTGGGCTTGTACCTTTGGCTAAAATAAGGGAAATCCAAATACATACAATGATATTTTAGACAGCATAGCGATTCCAACCTTGTGGCAAAAATTTGGGGAAGGTCCTTTAAAGTTTTTAACAATACAATGCCCTTGCGCCCAAAGCGAGGTCCATAAAGAAATGGTTGTCTGAGTTTGGCATTAAAGATCCTGCTTCCTTCTGCAATGCATTTAACATTGTTTGTAAGTGGGTGCTCCCCACCGGCTAGCTCACGGCCGTCTCTCTGCGATTGCACCCATAAGCCGCTTACAGCTGATAACCTTGCCCTGACCAACGGCATCATTGCAAAAGTGTTGTAACACTGTTAGCCCAGCACTGTTGCTGTTGTTTGCACTTTTAGAGCTTTAAGCACTGTTAGCTGCGAGCCACGAGCTCAGCGTCACCATGTTGAGAGCCGTGTGGAGGTAATAGATATGCTCCGAATTTCCAATATCAACATTTTCAAAATGATTGATTTTCGAAAATATTAGTTAGAGAAAGACTGTGGTTTTGGCAAATAAACTTCTCTACAGTTAAAGTATAATTTAGAAATGTGGTTAGGATGCAAACTCTGGCCAGTCAGATGGCCTACATGCCTGTTCCCGCCCACACTAGACGCTCTTAAGGGGAAGGTATACTTATTGGCAGTTCTGATGTCTTCCAGGAGACACTGTTTGTAATGTGCACCCCTTAACTTTCAAGAGTGGTCGTTCTGAACAGGTTTGAACAATTCTCGCATAACCAACTTTTAATTTCCACCTCTACATAAATGGCTTTTTGCTTCCTGTATTGAAACGGAATGCTGGCATTAGACGTAAATCATTACATACATAATCATCCAATATGAACATAATACAGAGGGATACTGGACTGAGAGGACCATGGCAGTCCTGGAGAGAGCGCTGACCTGAAACCCTATCGCACACAAAGCCAGTCCTCATCACTCAGCATCAGCCTCTCTAACGCTCTAATGGCTGTTTGGGAGCAAATCCCTACAGCCAGGTTTCAAAGTCTTGTGGAAAGTCTTAACAAAAGATTGGAGGCCATGTAGTACTTCTGTTTCTTCTCCTAACATCTAATATGTATAGCTCTATATATGACGTACTCTAGGTTCTAAGAAGCCTGCCTACTGTAATGTGCCTCTATCAGCTCTTTGTTTCCTCCTGAGAAAGAGAGAGTGAGACAGTGAGAGAGAGAGAGAGTGAGCTTAGTTACATCCTGGTAGGACAACCTCACCCAGAGGGCTGGGGAGAAGACGAATGGGGAGGGGAGCAGACAGCAAAGAGGAGAGAGGACAGCAGAAGAAAGAAGAGATGGGAAAAGAGCATTTTAGGGAATATGAGGAGAGCAAAACCGAGCGGAGCCGAGCTTAGGAGAGGCATCAAGTGACCTCCTCCCCTTCCATTGTTGAAGAACATAAGAGTGAGGCTGGCTAGAGGCCACCAAAGGGGTAGAATACATTAGAAACCAGCCAGAAAGAGAAGGGGAAAAAAGAGCGAGAAAGAGGTGGAGAGAGCGTTTACACGTTGTTGTAGCTGCAAACACTGACTGAACCAATAATGATTTTTCACACAGACCTTCAGGATGAGCTGTATAACTGTTTCACAGGTGAAATGTATGTGTACTGGGGCAAGTTTGTGTGTCTGTGTTTTTGCTTAGGGTTAAGACTTGTGTCTTCAAATGGAAGAGTTGCAGAGAAACAGAGGAGGAAGTGGATAGTGATGAGGGGTAAGGACTGGATTTGTAAGGATGATGGGAACAGGAAGAAGAAGTGCAACACAAAGGAAATGTCTGGAGAGGACAGGGAAACAGGTGGCGGTAAAATTTGATCGAGACAGATTAACATGTGGAGATCCAACTCCTCTAGGAATGCTGATTTAAGGTACTACTGCCAGCAACCTGGAGATGAAAACAATCGAGATTGTCTGATTATTGTCTTCTACACAAATAAGTCTGGTCAGTAGCCTTTGATCCTTAGTTGCTGAATCCCAAATAAGTTTAACAACCTAAATTCCTACAGGTTAGCCAGACCTCTGCGTCTAATTCAAGGGTATGTGCCTTCCCCAAAAACAAAGAACAGATGCAGTTTCTGGAGATGTAACCTTTGCAGGGAAAGAATTACTTACAATCCTGATAGTTTTAGGAGTGAATGCTGTTCAGTGCCACCACAGGATGTAGTGTGACCTTCTTAACATACGGAGGCAGAAAGTCAGGGTGTGGAGGTTGTTTAGAGCCTTGAGTGTCTGACCTTCAGGAAAGAGACCAGAGTGAGTTGTTTATTTGCCATAACAACAACCTTTCCCTGACAATAACCATATGAGTTACCAAGCACAAATATGGCCCAAAGTGAGAATTTTAAAAGCTTTGGTGTTGGACATAAACAAACATCTTCAATGGAACATAATGGGGATTTTTGCAGGACTGGGTTTTGGAGTGTAACATAGTTTTAATTAAATCTTGCATTTTAATTAACTGTCACTCTAAACTTAACAAAGTGTTTTAGTTGTGTGACCCGAAATGTAGCTTTACACAACAAGCGAGACTTTTAGCAAAACTTGCACTGGATATAAAATACGTGTTTCATCATTGAATGTAATCTGGGATTTTGCAGAATCGTCCAAAAATCAACATTCTCGTCTGGCCGTAGGGTCGCTACACCATAACCAAAATCTTAATAGCTAAATCAAAAAAGATGAAAATAAAATCTAGCATTTCCCTCACCAGTCCAGCTCCTTTTCCCCCCAAATCAATGATTGAAAACATCCTCAAATCCTCCATCCACAATCTGGTTCTAATCTGCCTCCTCCCATAACAAGGACAAGCTTCACCATGGTGTCTGTGCTGATGAGTGGGTGAATGGCTGACAGCTGACCTCCACCAAGGAGCTTCGTGATGCCAGGGTGACACACACACAAAAAAAAGGGCAGGAAGGATTGCCACCGAGCCTCCACACCCAGGCAACCATCTGCTCCGAAACCTTTCCTGTGGGATCCAGTGCCTCCTCTTCACAGCCCCCTATGGAACTGTCTGTAAACCAACCATGTTTACTGTTAACAGGCTGCTTACTGCAACATGGTTTAATTAAATACTAAAAAGGTAATTTTGTTGAGTCGCCAGGATTTCACATTTACAGCAGTTATGAGTCCGTCTGACACTCTCCCTAACCATCACCACAAAGAAAGTAATAAGTGTTAAATATTTAAGGATCCCTCCAGACATGTTTAAAGATGTATAAAAATACTTGGCTTGGAATAATGATTTGTGACTGATATAGTTTTTACACAAAAATGTGCGAATCTGTGACTATGCAAATATTTTTTATTTAAAAAAAGTTGCTGTTTGCAAGATGTCTTTGTTTATATACACGTCTTAAACTAAGATTTAAAGTGCCAACAGATGAACATGAAAACACACTGCACATTCATATTTGTGCACAGTGAAGCTCAAACATTCAAGTGAACTAACAATAGGCATAACACCTTTGTTTGGAAGGGGGCTTGAATCATTTGTGCTTTTCATATTTCATTCAGTGACTTAACTGTTGGAGTATTTTCTGCAACTTCTATTTAAATGAAGTAGCTCTTTCAAGGATTTCCTTCACTAAAAGTCATCAAATGCACATAAACACGGCTAACTAACCTTTGATAAAAAAAATATATATTTGTCTTGGAACTTTGTCTCTAATTTCCCTTTAAGTGGGCTGCAGGTCATAGTTTAATTTTAAAGTCTAAATGCCGTTTCAAATCTTCTCCATGTGCTCAGAAATAGTGAATCCATTGTTTATTCATTTTTGATGTAATCAGACTAATCAGAAATAAATTCCTAGAATAAGCTTATAAGGACATGAGATTACTTGACATTTTGCAAGAACATCTTTGTGCTCTTATCTTAAATTTCTATTACCTTTTTACGTATGGTGGGCTCGTACAAGTGTGCCAAGTCAGATAAAGGCAGACTAGTTGCACATGTTTCCTATGACAAGTCTTAATAACTCGCAGACTGTATTAGTAGCCATGAGCAAATTTAAAATACAAGAAAATTGGTGAATGGGGTTGTTCATACCAGTGGTTCTTGAGGCCCATGAGGCCCTCTGTTCTCAATGGTAGCTACAGCGCTAAAGGTTATCTGTATATTTTGCATCATATAGTTGGGCTCAATGGAGGATCTTGGTGACCAGATGTGTGTCAGTCTGTGTCATAGAAACAAATAAATTACAGATTCATAGATAGAAGACAGTCACACAAACAGAAAACAGTTCTGAGTGCCAGCACATTTTAAGACAACTTTTACTCTCTAATTCTTCTTGAACACTGTTTCATTTCCCCAGACATAATTTGTCACATGTGTGACAGACATTACAGGGGAACATCTCATAGATAATAACATTTACTTGAAAAGAGAAATAAACTATTTATTTGGAGCTCAATTGTGCAGACCTCCATTGTGCCATACATAGTATTTCGCCCATCACAGCATGGAGCTCCCAGTGTTTTTTTCATCACACCAGAGGGAGCCCCTGTCACTGCTCTGTCATGTCTTTGCAGAGTCTAATGCCTCATCCCATATGATAAATTATTGCTGGATGATGATGACAGATATCACTGTTCCAAGGTAACTCCCATTATGGAGCTGTGATTGAAGACCGGTCAACCGAGGTTGTTGTTTATACTGTCTCCCTGGTGTAAAGTGTCTGTGTGGAGCCTGCGTGATAACAAGGGTCATTAGTTAGGGGAAGGTCATCGGTGTTGAGCTTCTGCATTTAAACTTGATGAAGACCGATACCCAGTGGAAAGAGGTGACTCTGCTGAGCCTACTTGCCAAATAGCTTTAGTATAGCTATCACTAACAACATAAAAGACACACTGTACTTCAACTTCCACTATTTAGCAAATACATGCTGAGCATGAAGGTTAATTAATTACCTCCGACGAAAAAGATTCCTCCTTAAGATTTTAGTTGGATTGAGTACTGACAACAACAGCAAGTTTGGTTTAATACTACGCATACATACACAGTGTTTCCTGTGAAAACTACACAATATAGTCCAGCCCATGTCCAGCAACACTCTTAATTGAAAGCAGCAGCAAATATTAAATGATGTTATTAATAATAAAGAGTGAACAGTAATCTGGGAGCCTGTTCACGCTTACATATACGTATGACTTTCCTGTGAATCCTTCATGCTTGTGACAGTCAGTTGAATCAAAATATGTAAACCATAAACAGAATCGAAAATGAGGTTTGATTTTGTAAAAATAAGGATTAAGTAATACATTTATTGTTGCTTACATAAGTATCTAACAAATACATTCTAAAAAACTTTCAAATGTCCTTATATCTGTATATCTACATTTACACTAATTTGTTGTAAACCATTTACTAATTTCTTGAATACTGCTTTTAAATAAACTGAGCTTGGTTGACAATTACACATATTTGAAAAGAAAAACTCTGTTGACCTTGTAACCTTTCAAGGAAACACAACGGTGACTCTATATTTGAAATCCGGTGGGGGATTGGGACATGACATGCATATGAGGAGAAAAGACGAGACATATGGGTAGAAATGGAGGGAAAGGAAGTTGTCAGCATGAAGACTTTACAAAACCACCACATGTATAACATATATTGTTATTACCTTCAACCTTTGAATTAATCAATTTGGCGTTCAGCTTGTTTATCGTCTTAACAGTAGTTTGGTGGATGGTTGACTGAGCGTGCAGTGGACGGACTGGTTTGGGTAGTGTTTGGTAACAAAGGGACTGGAGGTGTGAGGAGGCAATTATCTTCTACCAAAAGAGGAATAAATGTGACTCCTGGTAACTACAAAGCAGTATTATTTCCATGTTGTGTCTTCTTAGCTGGATTTCTAAGCCTTATTAGTAACCCTACATTCGTCAATCGGCTGGTTGATTCACCATGATTCAGTCACCCTATGTCCCCCATGTAAACTTTATGGAGAAGAAGAGCAGAGGGCAGCACAGTCTTGGATTTTAAATGCTGTTTTTGCCCCAAACAAATGTTTTATCAATCCAGAAAGAAAGCATACATCAAGAAAATAAACTTGCTGAAAGACGGGAGTGCTGAGGTGCTAAGGTCCCAAATTGGTGTTAAGTTGGTGAAGCTGGTCGGTAAATACCCCCAAAATGTAGACTAGGTTAAACCATAATGCTTTGTTTTCTCTCTTAAATACAGAATATGTCATATTGTGTGGATGTGGAAGCTTTGGAGTTGATGACGATGACGGTGTGTAAGAGTTAACAGGTAATCACTTTTGTTGTTGTGTCATGGTCACGAGTTATCACACACTGTTACTTTGAATTGGTTTGTCAATCTGGAAAAGGTTACCTAATAAATCATATTAAAAGGTCTTAGCTAATATGAGCTGGAAAGTCGCCAAAGGCGAGAGTAGAGGAAGAAGAGGGGAGAGTGGCGTGCTGTGGTGAGCACAGCCCTTATTGTTGAGTGTGTGATGGACAATAACTGATGAGCCCTTAAATATTTTGGTTTAGTTTCTGTCTATGTCTCATTTTTAGCCTAAACACTAGACATGGGTGTCGACAGCTTGCCTCGCTTAACCCTGCATCCTTTTCTTGTTGATTGACAACCAATGCATTTAACATATTTACAGTATGGCCTGTTAGTATGGTGACTAAATCCTAGAAATAAAAATAAAATAACTTCAGCAATACTACCTGTGCTGTTGAGCAATTGTAAAAAAGGTATTTAGATGCATTTTGCCTCACTGACAATGAAATTGTAAAAAAGTAATTATAAAGTAAGATCCTTCAAGGTAGAAGGCTTGGGGTCAAGTGCAACAGTAAACAACTGTTGCATGATACACTCTTTTCTTTCTTTGCCTTTCAACCATCAGGCTCAGTATTCAGCTCCCAGTTCTTGACGCCCCCGTCTCTCCGTCTCCTTACAGTATTTATCTTGTCCGTCATTGCCTCCCTTTTGCCTTTGCATCACGTAGCTCAATTACATTTACTCATGCACGTCTTGGCATACAGTATGAATATTCTTATTAGATGCTGTTGTTGGGGATCCATTTCTTTATGGAGCGTTGAATTTATATTCATGACCATGGATGTACATTGAAAGGTGTGTAATGATAAAGGAGTCATGTCCTGCCACACGAGGCTTTGGAGGGAATAATATTTGTTATGTTTGCATCAGCTGGAATGAGCCTGTGTTGCACAAACAGGATGACAACTTGACTCTGATGCAAAAAAAAAAAGATTTATTGGATCTGTGTGTGACTCACGGTGGTTTTTGATCATCTGGTGACGCAGATCTAATGTAAGACAGTTTTTTTGTTGCTCACTGATTAATATGGCAAGCCGAAAGCGAAGCGGCTGAGGGAGCACAACATCTTTTGCAGCATTTTAAGAATCTTAACGTAATGCGTATGTTTTTATAAGGTTATGTATGAATTAAATTAGAGCCATTTGTTAGTCGAGAGGTAGGATAACAATGCAGCTGAACGGAAGAGAGGAAAGCGGAGACAAAAGTGGGAGAAGATGAGACAAGAGGAAATAAATGTAAGACTTCAAGATTGTCTTGTTTATGACAGCCAGTTAATAAATCAGGGAATACAAATAATTCTCTACTCAACTGACTCTGACGTTACATCTTGAATATTAACATTTTCACACAATTGCTAATATACCAAAGCTGGTCATACAAACAAAACATCAAAAGCCTCACACTTAGCCGAGTCCTGATCTCATGTTTTGTCATTCAATATACAAAAGGCAAGTCATTACAACGCAACATTAAGTCCTCACACTAAAAGCCTTATTGTGCAATCACCAATTTGAATATGTAAAAACAAATAAAAAGGGTCATATGTTTTAGGGCAATGAATGGATGCCACCAACAGAGAGAGAACAAATGAGACAATAACACAGCAGTTGTCTTCGTTTTTAGCAGAAATGAGGGACAAATGGCCGATGGCGCTAGAAAGAAAAAGGCTTTGTCAACTTACATCTGTTCTCTGCGGGGGCATTAACCCACAAGTATTACAGAGTAAAAAAATTGAGGTTGAGGCAGATTTAAAGAAATGAAAGAGTGAACATTTACCACAACTTTTGAATGGCAAAAGGAAAAAGCTCTCCTTCTATAAAAATACTGTTTTTAAACTGGAAAAAAGGTTGTAAGTGATTAAGCTTAATAATTAGACTATTTTTATGCTCTGCTTATTTAGATTTAAAGGGGCTAATGGCGGCTGTGGATTAGAAGTAAAGCAGGTCGTCTTCCAATCGGATAATCTCCGGCTCCTCCAGTCAACCCCACTTAACCCCAAATTGCTCTCAAGTCGGTGCCATTGCTGTAGGAAAGGTAGTGTATGTGTTAAGTCCTTATGGGCAGGTTGCACCTTGCATGGTAGCCATTGCCATCAGTATATGAATGGGTGTGAATGGGTGAATGATGACATGTAGTGTAAGGTGCTGTGAGGGTTCGGAAGACTAGAAAGGCGCTTTACAAATGCAAGTCTATTTACCAATCACCATTCACACACCATGACTAATAAATTGACTTTAACATGTAAAATTGGTGTAGTACCCTTTCCAGAAAAGAAACCCTATTCAAGAATCCTCCTCTGAAAGCTGCAGCGTGGCCTACTAATACTTATCTGTTCTGGAGTACTTCAATATCATCTTGACAGGAGTAATGTCTTTCTAATGCAAGTTGTTTTTAAAAAAGCAGCAGAGAATGCACTGCATCACTGTGGACCTCCTTGTCTCTCTTTGTCGGCCATCATGACATCCACCATGGGACAACCAAGCCAAACTGGGCCTACGGACAGTAATGCTAAACATCTGCTTGCATTCTTCAGCTTCCTCTTGGTGCTTTATTCCAAGAAGGAGAGGGAGGAGGGGGACGCAGGCCAGAGCTGTCCTGCTACAACATCGGGGAACAATGTCGGGTCCATATGTTTCTTTAAACCTAACCCAAATTCTTTATCGCCATGATGGAGTTTCTTCTCCGTGAAAGTGGAAGGTGTTGGACTGCAGATTACCTTCTCCAGGCTGTGGAGGAGGCTTGCTGACACAAAGCTCTGGAGTTATGCCAGGGGTATTTCTGCTGCTGGGTGACCAGGGCCAACATTGTCTGGGATGCAGACACAAACCTCTGGTGTCACCCAGACCAGAGGTGGAATGCTGGGAAAGAGTAAATTAACTTTTTTTAACTTACCAATTATCTTCTGTATTTATAGTTTTGGGGAAATCTTGCATCATTTCAGAAAACATTTTAAGAAAACCTGTCTAAATTTCCAAACTGGTAAGCCAGACTGAAAGAACAAATAGCAGATAGATGGAGGGACAGATGAACATACATGCAACAAGTCAAGGTAGATAGACAGACAGATGGATAAACAGATGAAAGACGGACACAACATGTATTTATCATAAATAGGAAACCGAATGGGTGCTATGAGGGAGTAAAAAAACACAATGTTCCTCTTTGGTTTTGGAAAATACAGTTAAAAAAACAGCTTTTCACTTCTTGAAGAATAGATTGTCATTATGACTACCAGCTGCCACACAGCGACACCATGGTGACAGGTCTGAGATTGGAAATATGATTGGCTAATCCTGCAGGATGAAATGAAATACTGCGCCTTTCTGAAGATCAAGGTAAACTTTGTTGAGGACGGGGAGTTAATTGAAGTGTCACTCCATTCCAGATTTGAATGACGTCTTGGACAAATGAGAATCACTGTTCCCTTCCCCCTCACTCCCCCTGCTCTACATAAATCTCCGTTTGGAGGTCACTGACTCTGAAAACAGCATCCGGTCAGTTAGTTCACACCAATATCTTAGTCACTCTCAGGCATGAAATGGTTGCTCGGCTTTATCTGCTGCCAGTAGGCTTGACTGACATGCATATTAGCTCCTTTCTCCCAAGGCTCTGAAAACACATCATATTTTCCACAACTCTCATTTTCTCTATTCAGATTGCGGCCACATTGAGGTGTCTTTGTTGCATACTAATTGCAAGGTGCTCACCTCGGAGAACGAGCAAGGCGTCTGTGCAAGGAACTGACTATTTTTCACTGTCTCTGTCGCAATAAAAAGTGTCACCCAAGACAGGTTGCCGCGTAGCTAAGATTCAGCGCCATCCGTGGAGAACCGGTGTAGATCAAAACACGATCAAAGTGTGATTGTTTGGGGACGAAAAGTCTACATGGCAATATAAACACAGGCTTTCTTAATCTGCAAACCCTGTAAACCCACTCTTTGTTCCTCTCGGCCACCAGTGATATCCCACAGCCCAACTGTGGCTTCTCCCCTTTCCCAATTCTAATTCCACCTCAATCACATTTGCTTTTGTTTTCTCAATTAAATGACAAAAATAAGCCTCTTGTTATGTCCCCTGAAAGATATTAGATTCCTCTGGTGCATCTCTCAACTTTCACGCTCGATTGTTGTGATGCAAGATATGTTCTGTCCTGCTGGAGGGAAAAGATGATCGCAAATGACAAAATGCCAGAGTGACATGTAAAAACATAACAATTCTAAAGGAAAGAAGCTCGCCCAGGTTACAGATGTCTCACTAGCTCACACATGAACAGCTTTACCGCTCAAATGAAGGGTTAAGTAGAGGGACAGAACAGAAAAATTACAGATTTTGTGTTATCAATAAGACGTATGCAGGATGGGACTTTAGAGGTGGTTGGGCTGCATCTCATGTCTCTATTGTGTCTACAGGCCTTTCATTATATGCACGGAGAAAATTCTCAAGGAGAATGGGCCACTCACAGAAAAGAAAATTCAAAACAATGCAATGAAGAGCTTCAGTAACCCTGTATTGTTGCCCATTTCATTGTGTGTGTGATGAATTATGGTTTGAGCATCCCTTATATTTAGGATGAAATGAGTAAGATGCTGTGTGTCTGTTTGTGTGTGTGTGGTTCAGGATGGTATGAGTAACATGATGATTTGTGTTGGAGCCAGAGGATGCATGAGTTGCATTGGAGGACAGTTGCTTTGGCACGATCACAGACTTACATACAAAGAAACCTCAAAAAGAGAAACCCTGGACACTTAAAAAATGCTTTCTCCTTTTTATAGGACACTTGCCATGAATTCTTTCCTCACATCAACATGCTACAATATTCTCATTTGATGTGAATGGTTGATTAAAGTACCTTCCACCACATGGTGCCCAGCCCAGATGGGCTTAATGAAAAACAACATCCAAAAACAAATCAAAAACCTACTCATTTAACATGCAGTATTACTTTTATACAACTAAAGAAAACAGAACTCTTTAGCTGACATTAACAGCTGGGGTCTAAATCCCTCATATTGTGCAAGCATGGTGACTTTGTCTCAAAATTCATTTATTTAATAGATAGATAGATTTAATAGATATTTAATAAAGTGTGCAAAATTATGCAAAACTTCCATAAAAAGACCACAAAGAGATGCTAAATTACTACAAAGTTACACAAAATGACTACAAAGAGACACAAAAAGACTCCAGACACACATAACTGCAATAAAAAGACTACAAAGAGATGCCAAAATGACCACAAACTAATGCAAAATGACCACAAATGTGATGCAAAACAACCACAAAGATGCATTTTGTGGCTCTATCAGTCTGGTTGTCTTGTTCATATGTAGGAGGGGTGGGGGGGCTTTTCTATGTGTCCAGGGTCTCTTTGTGGCTGTAGGCTATTTGGAGTTACAAATAGCATATGTTTTGTAACCTCTTGATCCAAATAAACATTCCTGTAAAGAAGGAGAATCACCTTTGTCCTCATTCTACAGTACATTTGCGTTCTAGGTAAAGTTACAGGAAAGTGTTGGGTGTTATTTATGAACCAATGTGCAAATGTGCAAAGACACTAGCTGTTGCTGTGACACAGATGCCTGGCAGGTGCAAGAGGGGCCAAGTTGTCAGAGCAGCAGCAGTGTCTGTAAATATGAATATTAATGTACAGTGGAGAATCTGCGTTTTTATGCTAAAACCGCTCTGTCCTTTCGGCCGAGGCAGATTTACAACCACAATGAACTGATCTACAGTTCACTGATAATTTAGTCCATAAACTTTGTTCATTATAATAACTGGAGGAGGGGGGAAAGAAAGAAAGAGCAGACATGAGAAAACTAAATACTGGATTAAGCTTCAGACTGATTTAAGAAGACATTATCATTTCTTTATGTTCTGGCCTGTTGCACAAAGTCTCCATCCCCTGCTGGCTTCATCTGACACATGGTGTGTGTGTTTGTGTGTGTGTTGTGCCACAGAGAAAGCAAGGGTGAGGGGTCTGACAAAGGAATGTCTGAGTGAAATGAATGGTTAAATCTGCCCATCAATAAGCAGCTTGGGCCTGTGCCATGAGGGCCGCATGCCTCCCTGCAGATGCAGCTCCACTTAAAAAAGGAGAAGAAAAAAAAAAAGAAGAAGAAAAAAAGATACATCTGGATGTCAAATTGCCAGTGTGTGAGTGTGTGAGTGTGTGAATGTGTGTGTGTGTGTGTGCATGCCACATGCAACTTGGTGCTCCTTCCAACAAGGATTAAACTCTCAGACATAGACTCATCTAATCACTGGTGGCCCAAATGGAGAGAGAAAATCCAATCCCCTCCCTACAAAGTGTGATCACAAACACACACAGAGACAAATGTGTGCCGAAGAGCACGGCTGGATGAAGATCTTCCCCTTAGAGTCCAACATCTTGTAATTAAAAGATTGGTTTATACAAATTGCTCAAAAAAAACCATATTTTGCTGCTATCTCTAAAAGACAATGAAAAAAAAAGCGCCAAAACAAGTTAAAGTCAAAGTACAGAAGTATTATCAGCAAATGCACTTTTAAGTATAAAATTACACAATAGTTGAACAACGTCAATGCACAGAGCCTTTATGTCTAAACCACTGATAACTTTTCTATAGAGGGACATCTGCAGCCTTTACATACAACTGATTATCCATCAAATAAACAAGCTAAATAAACAATCCCCTTCATATACCAGAAACAAGGACAAAACTTAAATAAACAGAAATGACCAACAATAAATAAAGATTTACACTGCAGCAGCTGGAACAAGCATTATTAGACCACATGATTTATTAATCTGCTACTTTAACAGTTTACTAAAGCATCACCATGGCAGATAACACAGAGAGGTAAGGACAATGTAAACAGCATACAGCCCTGAAACACACACATTAAAGCAAAAAGAGCCTGCACAGTTTCTGCACACAGAGACTGTTGTAAAAATCTGCAGAAATGCCTCACACACCACACTGAAGGTAGAAGTTTGTGTGGGAATGTAGAAGTCACCAGAGCTAAAGTCAACATTAGCATATTAACTTTATGCTCGACCAAGCATGCACCTGTTGGGTGTGTTTGATTTGTGTCACTGAGCGTGTTGGCCGGGTGGTTCATTCAATCAGTGATGGGGAACCACAGGTTTAATCTTCAACAATTAATTGTATTCTATGACCTATCAATTTGTTTTTGTGTAAAAACTCAATATGTGAAATAAGCAATTACTGCTGTTACTGATCTGGAGTAAAAGTAGAATACCTCTCTCTGAAATGTAGTGGAGTAGAAGTAAAGCAAAGTACCTCATATTGTACAGTAACAGGAACAAAAATGAGTAAATATACTTAATTATTTTCAAACATTTCCTTGCCATGGAAATATTTGAGATTCATTTTTCAGCCTTCACTTCAAATAAAATAACATTTACAAGAAGACAATGAGATAAGACTGAAAGCTTTGTAAAGCTAGCAAGTGGATCTTTAATCTTAGATTACTGTATTTTGTTACACAACATTTAAAGTGTCTTCCCAGAAACAGTGTCTCTATTTCTCTACTGAATATAAGCCAAAGAACACACTGGACTGTTTTCATAGGTACTATTTCAGAACGTAATTCCAATACAGAAATCTCAAGTACAGATATCTGAAAACTGGGGCAAATAAAACCAAAACTAACTGCATGTCAGTGGAAGTGAAAAAATATGATCTAAATCATGATAACCTGTCAAGAGATATGTTGCCTGACAGGAGGAGATATAAAAAAGATAAAGGTAGAAATGAAGATAGAGATGCAACACAAAGGGCTCTGGCTGTTGAATACATCAATATATAGTGCATGTATAGAATACACAGAAAGAAATGGTCAAAAAAAGCTAAATGTTTATTGTTAGATGCTGCGGAAATACAGCTCATCTATCATTCATGCCAACAGAGCGCTGTGAATTGAAGTGAAATTAAGAGAAATAGTGAGGGAGGAGAGGGAGATGGAGCAGATCGGGCTTGGTTTTGATTGAATTCTGCACAGACAGTGGCCAGATACACCTGGGTTCCTCTGTTCATCTGAATCCAGATATTACCCCTGAATATAAAACATCAAAAGTCTGACAAGCTGCCTCCAGTGTTTCTGAGATAAGGTGGAGCTCCTTCAGATGCAGTTTTTTTTTTACAAAGGTACTGGCTTTTTGAGCTGCCGTGCCCTCCCACATGATCATATGCATAAGAACGAGGAGTATGAACAGCACCAAGCAAAAGTCAGAAAAGGTAACAAACACCTGGGGGGGCTCACTCTGTTAAAAACATTTTGGGTATGAAAATGATCACGAATGTTGAGGCTGATATTGGTTTGTAAATGCATATAATGTTGTCTTACACACACGTGGGAAGAATATGTGTCCATCATTGACGGCAGGAAACCGAATGTGCACACTGCTAAAGTTTTTGCGTATTTAAAGCAGATACGATTCCCTCAAAGCTCAGAAAACTCTCAGAAATGTCACTGTTGATGAACACCAATTAATTAACAAACCAACTGGATCATTAGGTTTTGTTTTGACTCAAGCCGCACTGTTGTTGACATCCAAATCTCATTCCACGCCAACAAAAAAGCTAATTACAGTTTGCTTCAAATAACTATCAGATTTATTCTATACCGCGGTAGAATAAACTTTCAGTAATTTAAAGTACCCTTAAAGTTTTACTGCACGCATTTTATAAAACAGATCATTAAGGAGAACAAAAAAAAAGGCAATTTCCACACAAGCCCTCAGAATCAATACTGTAGCAGCACTGCAACACATTTAATCACACTTTATCTTCATACCAGTTTGTAGGAAGGGAAAACATACTGTTCACTGTGGCAATGCACCATGTTCCCTTCTAATAATATCTGTACTAAAATCAGAACAGGTTCTCACATGTTGATAATACAGAACTTTTTTTTCATGCATTTTTAATTTTTCAACTAGAAGGAATCATTACTTGGGAACTGATTCCTGTTTTTTTATTTTTATTTTATTCAATTCATTACTGTAAAGGTTGGAGAATATTTTTTGGCTTTGAGTGTTTGTTTTTTTTAATCTTTTTTTTGACTGGGATTTGAAAGTTTTGAGTTGGATGAACTGAAATTTGCTTTCATATCAAGGAGCAAATACCATGTAAGAATGGAAAGGATTTTGGATTTTTGGAGTTATTTACTATGGATGTGAATGTCAATAAATAAATAAATTAATATAAATATATTAATGTAAATATAGAAAGAGAGAAAGATGAGCAAAAAATATTATAATAATGTTGTTCTTTGATCACTCCATTTAATGCTAGATGACTCCAGTCAGGGAAATAGATGTGTGTGTGTTATTCCAGTATACTATATCATACAAAGAGTTATTATCTCTGCCTGTGTGGGGGGATCATGTGTTCGGTCATGTGTGTGTATGTGTATCTGTTGGTCTGTCCATCCAAAGCTAATCTCACACACTACTAGACCAAGCAGTGTTTTTCTAAATGTTTTTTGTGCTCATTAATGAGTGTATGTTCAATAGGGATGCACCGATACCAACACCATTATCGTGTATCAGGTCGGACACTGTGCTCATGTACTTGTACTCTTACTTGTGAAACTACTCCCAACTCTTCTTTGTTTAGGAGGGGAGAGGGAGCCAACTCACAGAGATCTGCACTCTAATGAAGGCACTTATCTAGTTCTCTCTTGGAAAGGTGAGGCTTAAAGGTACATTCTTGGCTTTTTTAACGTGATTTAATGTATTTTTTAACTAATCATAGGGACATAAGCCTTCTCATTCTTCCATCCTTGAGCAACTAAATAAGGTCAGCGATAAATCAGCTGGAGGCACAAGAATGCAGAATATGTTGTTTTCATATTTCAGTCATAAAAGCAATGCCTTATGAAAATGACACAATAATAAACACAGATTGCAGCTCATGGATTGCACCTCAGCTTTGCACTTGTTATGACCTCCTCTTCCAGGAAGTATCACTCACTTTATCATATCTGTCGCCACAATTATACCTCATTATACCAAACACCTCCTAACTATATCTGTTTTGCAACGACCCAAATACCTGCTATCTTGATACGTTCACAAACCAAGAAAATGACCTGTTTTTGCTGTGACATTCAGCACGGCCGGTCATCAGATCAATAACTTCATAATGATGCCCTGAGAGGATTTTGATTGAACTGGGTAGGATTAGACTTTTGCAGACCCCTCGCTTCAGCTACATCTGACTGAAAAAGACTGCAGCCATAATCCAGATTCAGGTTCTAGCCACAGTTTTCTCAGATAAAATCTCAACCTATATACCTGCTGCAACCCTGCTGTCATTTCCACCCGGTTACATCACCAGCTCAATGTGTAAAACCTGAAAAGGCTGAGAGGATCCTGCCATTTGGTCATGCAAAATTAATGAGCGTAAACTTTTTTCTAAATGAAGTGAGCTGGGCGTTTATTTCTGTGTGTGTGCTGTATATGGGTTTATGTGTGTATATTCTGTGAGGGAGGATGTGGATTACAGCTCTGCTACCTCTGTCTAATGAGCAGAAACCTTAATCCACACCTACCAACTACTAATGCCTAACCTGACTCACACTCACTTGCAAAGTAGCACTGCGTATCAGTGTGTCAATGGCAGCATGACACATTAAGGTCCAACTAAATTGAAAGGTCCTTGGTGTTTTTTATTCATTTGTGTACTTACTTGGTTAAAAATGAATGCTATAATTGTGTTTTTACACAGTGATCTCAGTTGAACAAACTGTGACACTGTTTCTAAATTACCACAAACCTTATTGTCAATTCTGCATTGCAATTTCTGGTTAACGTACTTATTGATTACTCCTGTATTGTTATTCAAATCATATTGTAACATACAGTGTGTGGGAGGTTCAGGACATGTTGCTTTCAGTGGACCCATGAAACAGAGACACTCCTTCCTTTTTATAATGTGTAACAAACATGCAAACACTGAATGGCACAATGGTTCCTGCCATCATTTTGAAAGGGGGAGACGGTTTGAGTCACAATCAACAGAAAACACTACGACCTTGGTGAAAAAGGGGAAAAACATCTTCTATGAACATGCATAAGCTAGGTGAGATCTGCTCCTGTCAGAGGTGCACAGAAGGTATTTCTTACCACAAATATGTCCAAAAACAGTTGTATCCTCTTGTGAAAAAAGTAAAAATATAAACAATAGCTGCAGTTATTTAAATACAGTTCAACTTTAAGCTTAACAGCAAGAGTGCAGAGATCACAAAAATGCATTCCTGCAAGTTACCAGAACGAACCAGGACACACACGTAAACATAGGCCAACGTGCACAAACTGACATCCACACCCTTCACACACACACACACACACACACACACACACACACACACACACACACACACACACACACACACACACACACACACACACACACACACACACACACACACACACACACACACACACAGGTGAGCTACATGATCTGTCAGCCCACATGAGAACCCTATACAAGTTATCATGTCGTTCAGCCAAAGCGGCCCCGCTCACAGACACACAGTTTTATTTGTCCTTATAATTTCGGCTTACTGCAGCTGACAAGTGTGATGTCCTTTTATACACCGGCTGAGGGGGAAGAAAGTGCTGACATGGACACTTGTCCCATGAATTTTGTGCCAGTGGCGAGAATCTGCTGACGCCGCCGACTGTCTCAGGAAGAAATCTCAACAAAGAAGTGAAATTAAATGCCGACAACTCCTTCTGTGCCTCCTGGAGTTACGCTCCGGCTTTAATATTTCATACCTGCCTTGTGCGGATCTTCTCATTGACAACTGCGACTTTACTAGAACGGGGTTCATGGAATCAAGGAAAAAGACAACATGACAAAGTGTCCTCATTTATGTGGGGTGCTCTTTAATTATCCTGAAGTAATAGAGAGTAAATTGCATTATTTAAATATCCATTCAGGCTGGTAGTTTTTGAAAGAAAAATGAATTGGTTACACATTCTGGATGCCCTAATAGTACTAGTTTATGTTATACACGGCAATGTTTACAAATGACATAGAACCAATTTTCCTCTTATTTAGTTATCGAGGAAGTTTGCCAAAAACATGTTCTATTGACAACAAATTCTATAATAAGCAAGAAATCCTTACTTCACAACTGATGAGAAAACTAATTCTGTATCTTATAAAAAAGAAATAACATCCCTTCTTTTGCAAGGCTAAAATCGAAGTCTTTCTGAGAAGCTACAGTTATAAGATGGAACAATGCTTCTGCTTCTTGTAATTTCACGCACACATGTATTTTACTACTGGAGTATTTGATATTAAAACATATACAAGATCAGATACATTAAAGATAAGGAAGAAAAAAAAAACATTACCCAGAGCTGGGTGAAGTGAAACAACGAGGTCAAAGAAATATGGGTCAGTTATACCAAAGAAATATGGGTCACTATGTGGCCTGGAGTCTTGGATTTGATTTCTGAGGTTTGACCCAAAGAAAAAATTATCCTCAAAGGAATTTCACAAATATTGGGTCTTGATTAGACATTGTCATTTCAAAACATGACTGGCAGTTTTCTTGCCAAAAGTAGAATAATAAAAACAAAACATAATAAAAGATACTTTCACAAAAAATACTATCATTTATGAAACCTAGTGGATTGTTTTCAAAATCCCCTTTGTGGGATGTGGTCCCCCCTCAGGATGCTACATGCTTTTCATTTATTTTGCGTGATTGCATGACAGACTTGGTGGAGAAATGAAGTGTGACCTTGGAGAGATTGTGGCACCTTGTAGCGATGTGAGTGCATCAGAGATATCCTGTTTATGTAGAATGTTTCCATTCTAATATGATGGAATGATGTTATGAATTCAGGATTTTATTAAGGAAAATGTACAATGTTATTTACGCTGTTCTTTCCCTTGTGTTTAATGAGAGCTCGCAAGGATTGAATCAAAAAGAACTCGGGGGGGGACGACGACGACTCATCTCAGATCTCACCAAGACAAAGACCTCTGAGGCTTATTGAGAGCCTGGTAGGAAAAGTAAATCTGTCATCCTGATCAATATGCTGAATACATGAATCTGCAGCATACCTAGAGACATATGTCTGCTTTGGACCTACTGATTCTAGGGAGATGGCTATGCCTCATGCCTTTTCAGATCCCTCATCAAATAGTGGCAACTGGCTCTATTTCTTTGCTTTTAGGATTGAGCACTGAATATTTTTATTGTCGGTCCAACACATCCTCACACCAATGTGTCAAATAACGCAGCTTTGTCAGAGGCCCTAAGCTTCAAATTATGATGCTCTACGTTTCCCTCTAGCAATATTTTTGCATGTGTCAGGGACAACTTGTGTCAAGATACACTTCTTACATGCATGGTGTCTTTTCAAAATAAAAGGAAATCAGGTTTAGGCAACAAAACCACATAGTTGGGGTAGGAAAACGACTCATGACTCGCATGACATGAACAGAGGTCTCCTGGAGGAAAGTCCAGATGTTTGATACATCTACCTCATCTCCCATGCATTTATCTATGAATGTGGTTTATTATAACAGTATCTGATGCCCACAGTTGCATTATACTGCATGAAAAGCTTCTTATTTAGGTCACGAAATCCCTGCAGCATTTGAAGGTAACAGGACAGATAGATCCGCAACGTCTGAGCCGTTACGCATGGCCGTTCACTGTGTTTACCTTCATTAAATCGCCTGAAAACAACACCAGGCGGCTACAGTATAAACATTCATCTACACACATCAGACTAGCCGGTTATAAATCAATATTCTGCTTTTGAAGAAGTTGTTCGTTTAGGACACATCTTAGCCTCTTTTCCAACAGTGGTTGCTAACAAATAGCTAAATTAGACTTTTCTGCAGTGAGTGTTATGCTAACTTCGTGGGTTGGCCTATACAAATATGTCATCCCTGAAGCAATCCATTGCAGAAACTTACACATATTGTTCAGCAAAATAATCTTCACAAATGCACACTGTTAGCAACATCTTTTTTAGAAACTTAATAGCTTCAAATTTCACGGGAGGGGTATTTGGTGATATATTTTTTATTGTCGAACAAAAAGTTAAGATCTTGTGTTAACCAAAGAACCTTTTCAGACATTTAACCAAAAAATGTACGGCATACTGCATTTGAGATACGATGTATTGGGGCATACTAAATCTTTTTTCTTACATACTAGATAGTATTGTGGTATAGGTAATGGAACACACAATTAATTGCACTAAATATCATGTCAGAAGACAAAGTTTGACCTCTTAGAAGCAGAGGTGGAAAAAGTACAAGAGTACTAAAGATAAAGCACTGTTATTAACTCAGTTAAATTGACCTATGCGTTGCATTTTAAAGGGGGTGGGTATGACGATATGATACTACTGTTAAATTAAAGAACATCATTAGGCTACAAAATAGATTTCATTAAATGTCAATTTATACAAGTGGAACAAAAGCTGCAACAATTTACCCATCTGTCCAAACCAACAGACACTTTGTTGTGAATACAACTTATTATCATTTATGTACACACACTCATGCCTTCCTCAGTATAGCCTCAAGAAATTAACCAGCAAGAGACAAAACACAGACAATTAAACGGAAATGAGCAAGATTAAATAAAAAGAGCTATGGACAACCCGACGTTTGAAACTTATTTTGGAATTGACGTACAACAAAACATCAAGAAAGCAGACAGCGTGGACATGTAAACAATAGACTCCACATCGGCTGCAGCCACAAACTTTAAGCAAAGAAGGGATTACAGAGTTTGCACAGACTGTGAAGCTTGCACACAGGCAACAAAGTGTTTTGTAGACGCGTTCTCGTCTGAAGAGTTTAGCAGTGTGTTGTTGTGTACTCACCTGTCTGAACGGGCACAGCAAAAGTCCTCCACGATCCGGTCCTGGTTCGACTACACCACACGTCCAGCTTCTTCTCTGCTGCAACAGATTTATCAAATTTTTCTCAATCAATTTTTTTCATGCGTCTTGAAATGTTGCAAAGTAGCCTACAACTTGCTACTTGTGATACAAGTAAATTTAAAGATTTTAAAAAATTCTCAAAAAGTACATGACTACACAGAAAAACACAGTACAGTAACAAGAAAATAGTATTTATTACTTCTAATCTTGCTTTAAAGGCTAGCACATAATACAACTGACTAATATGACTCTTCTGATGACTATGCAGTTATTGAACTGTAAAGGTTGCATGTGAGAGCCATCACAACCGGTTGTAGATAGCATAGCTTGGATCCTGAGGGACTTCCAGGTCTAGTAAGATTAATGAGTAGGTGCCACCCAACCGTTCAGCACAGTAATAGACAAGGGAGAAAAACAGCATTGGAAATACATGTAGCTGTCCCAAGTGGCAGCAACATCAAGAAGAAGGAACATGAGAAGCTGAAAGATAACGGAGGGAAGGACTTATGTGGAAGGACTTATGTGGTACCATTGATGATGGCAGAACCCTCAAACTAAAAGTATTAAAAAGACACATATCATTTCTAATATGAATGTAATTTTGTTATCATTTGTGTGCAGAACGCCTGAGCTCTGCTTCACTAGATGTTCATTAAGTGAACAGCAGGACTGAATATTTTCAAGTATGTTCCCATAGTTGAGTACATCCATTAGCAACCTGGGCTTTGGTTGCCAAAAGCATTTTAGTCAAAATTTGAACTCTGTGCAATCAGACAGTGGATATGTGGACGCTTTTGGGAAAGTCAGCCCTTTATGAACAAGAATCTCTAAAACTGTAGACAGCGAAAGAAAGAGAGAAGAGAATTGGTCAGGAGAAGCAAAAGTGAAAAGATGTAAATTCAAAAAATGTTTCTCTGTGATTCAGGTGTGATTTTTAGCTATGCATGTCGGTGTCTTGTTTGTCTCTCCCCTGCACTCTAAACTCTCACTGTATTAGTCGAGATGCTTTGAAGGGGGCCTGACAGCAAAATGGATTAAATGGGGTTTGCTGACGGAATACATATCAAATCTGTGGGCATGCAATTGTGGGCTGCGGCATTTGCAAGGCTTATGACTTCTGCTGAGGCTGTGGATCCATCATGCCTTGCCTGCTCTCCTCTGCTCCTATTCAGATGTGGAGGTAAAAAGAAGAAGGAGAAAAGCAAAGAGGGGAAAAGGGAAGAGCTCTTGATCACCTGCTTTGTCTGAAGTGAGTCACCTTGCAAATATATGAATAGCAAATGCAGGAAAAGTAATCTGGAGGCACACTGGTACATCCGCCTATTTGCATACCTGCCAGCCCCTGTAGTTAGCTCCTGAATTTCCAGGACTTGGCACCTCAAATACGCAACAGTATGCATACATTTTCTTCCTTTTCCCCCCCTAATAACTGCATCTCTTTTTCTATCTCGCCTTCCTTTGTCTCCTTTTCAATCCTGTCCATCTCCTCCCCTCCTCTATTTGCTTTCACCCACTCCTCCACCCCGCCACCTCGCTCATCCTTCTTCCCCTTCTGTCTGCCTCAGACATCAGGGTGTATTTCCCCCCCGGCAGGATGCATGACAGGGGAGCAGGTGGAACAGAGAGCAAATGACAAATCTCTCCCCCTCTCTCCATCTCAGCCCACTGTCCTGCCAGAGGCCCTCCTTAGCCTTCCTTCCTTCCTTCCTTCCTTCCTCCTTGCCGCACCTTCCCATCCTTGCTGACCAAATTGATATTCAAATCTGCCCAGGCTGCATTCCACCTTCTCTCCCTGTGAAGGTCTCGCAAAACCACCAAGGGAGAAAGAAGGTGGGCTATTGTCCTCACCCTGATTCTTAATCCACAGTTAGACAAATAAAAGTGACAGAGCATTTGCTGTAGGTGGTGCTCTGCAGCATTCACATACGGCCCACTAAATGGCCTAAGATATGTGAGGAAATAAGATGATGTTGTTTCATAAAATATTGTGAGACCGCAAAAGGAAGAAAAGTGTCCAACCTGGGGGCAATAAACTTGTGCTTTCTTTCACAAACTTGTCTGTACCTTGTGTGTTTATGTGCCTGTCCACATGAAGTTGGATTTGCAGGACACAAACCCCAAAGAGATTGGTAGAAGAAAGGGAGAAAAGACTGTTTGTTTGTCTGCTGTAGTTGCTGTTATTGACATGGTCCCACATGACATGCAAGTGGAGCCAACGTCTCACATCTGGCCATGAGCTATCATTATCTTTGCCTTCTCCTCTCTGATGAATCCGCCCCGGCTCCTTGCTGAGGAGCTGGGCTTTATTTAATGGGCTCTTTCAGCCGTGGTTTGCTAGGCGGAAGCCTCTTACAAACCCATTTAAAGAAGGGTCTATGGATTTCATGGCTCCCCGGGCGCTCTCTCCTTCTTTCAATAAGGTGAAGTCCAAGGCTTTATCCATCCGTCAATGGGCCAGGGGAACAGTGGATGCAGCAGTTTTTAATCCTAGAGATGCCACTGTCCACTGTATGCTTGGCTGTTCCCTGATAGGAGGGCCTCCTTGCACAGCTCTCACCTGGGGACTTTTTAGTTCCTGTGGCAGAGCAGATTTATTGTTACATTGATGGGGATAAAGACTGGGCACCTTGGACACCGCTTGCAGACAGAAACGTAGATTAAAGGATGGAGGGAGAGAGAGACAAGTTCAGTAGAAACTATGAAATACAAATTCAAACACAGAGGTTTCACATAAAACCTTGTATTCATGAGAAGCAGCTCAAAGTGCTTTACATAAAAATGCCGGTAACAATACCAAGAGTCAATAGCCATGCTATTTGTAAGGCTGTACTTTGAGCTAAATGCTAACATGCTCACCATGACAACGCTAGCATTTTCATGCTAAGCAGGTATCATGTTGACCATGTTAACTATCTTATTATTGCATGTTTCTATGTTTACAAGAATAAACAGAAAAGAAAGCCTTCGCTTTTCTAACAAGAGTGTGATTTGTTACCCAGTCATCTGACCATCTTCCTCTACCTCAGCCACTGGCATACAAATGAAAGGCTTAGTAGGTGAGGAGTGATCGATGTATGATTCAGTTAGTTTCAAGCAAATAAAATGAGGTCATCTTTTGCCCTTTGATAATTCAGGGTTGTGAAACATCCACACCGCTATCAGAAATAAAAGTATTTTCTATTCTCAGTCTCTTGAGTGCGCCCCAGAGAATTGCAGGGCAGTGGTTAATGGCATTATCAGAGGCAATCACTTCACTGAGGTCACCGAATGAGGACTTGAAAGCAATAAAATTCCCAACGATGAGAAACTATCCGCCAGCGCACACACAGAAACACAAATGTGCACACGCAGTTGTATTTCTATTGTGCAAAAACATGTAGCAAAGTACTTTACTATGAATGGAATATGCAGAAAACAGTGTCTTTACATGTTGCACATGTATTTTCAACTACACAAATCTGAGTAGAGATAAAGTCATTAATAAAAGACTAGTAATTGATACACATTTTAAGCTACGCTGTCAGTGTTGGTTAATCACTTGATCTGTCAGTCCACCACTTTAGTCCCGATTGAAATATATCCACAACCACTGTGCCATAAAATGTTCATCCTCTGGGAACCATGAATGTCTATTCATGATGAGTTTGGTGATCCCCTGACTTTTTTTTCTATCTAGCAGCACCCACAGGTCAAAGTTTAACTTTTCAATGAAATATCTCAACATTTAAAAGCTGGATTTGCATAAATGTTGTTCAGATATTCATGGTTCCCAGTTAATGTATCCTAACAAATCATTGAGGTCACCACAAGGGTGACATTTGTGGTCATGTACTTTGTATTTCGTGCTAATTAGACGCTGTTAGCACACTAACATCGTGAACATTGTACAAATTATACCTTACATTATATACCAAGCTAAACATCAGCATGTTACCATTGTCAGTTTGGGCATGTTTCTATGATGGCATTAGCATTTAGCTCCAATTTAGTCTAGCCTCACATAGCTGCAAGCATGGCTGTATACTATTAGGTGCAAATATTAGCATATTCCAGCACGATGTGGAAGAGTATGCCTTGAAGTAACTTTACTATTAAATTCAGAGCCAGTTCTGAGATATCACATTATAAGATAAGCTATTATTACTGTCTTTTATTTGATCCATAATGTGAATATCAAAAGTTAATTTGTTGATGATCTGAGAAAAATAAAAAGCATCCAGACGTTACCATTTGTCTGCATACACTGTAAGTGTACAGATTACTCCTACACACCATCAGCACCATCAGCACCAGAGAAGCAGTCACAGCCAGTCAGCCATGAGGGAGACAAGACATAAGCAGGAGTGGCAGTGCAATCCCTCAGCCCTTTAGAAAGGTGATACACCCAGTGACACCATCTAAAGATTAGAAAGGATAGCCAAATGAGTTGTGGACTGCATATGCAAATCACTGGGCAGCAGCCAAAAGCTATGTTGGTTATTAGTAATTATAATAATAAACAAACTGTATTTGTGTAGCACTTTTCATAAAAGAAATGCAGCTTAAAGTACAATAAAGGAAAATAGAAATTTAATGAATACAAAAACAGGGATAGACTGCCATAATTAATGATAAATAAGATACAAAATGAAACACACTTGATAAAAAAGATGAACATAAGATGAAATAGAATGCAAGGTTCTGTCATGTCTGGACCATTTCTTAGACATCAGGGATTTTCTTACAAACTGCATATACAAACCACATTAAAGATTCAAATGCTACCTTGATGTGTATGTCAACAAATGGCTTTGCATTTGTTAGGTGCTGATGGAAGTGAAAAATGCATTTTTGTCAATTGTATTTTTGCTGAAGGTCGTTGAAAGAATTGTTATGCCATAAAATGTTTGAGTTGTCTTCTGATAAAACAATATATAGCAACTCTTAATAACTAAAGATGCTCTATAAATATGATGATTAGGAACATTTTGAGTGTTCATATTTTAAAGGAAAAAAGTCCCTTTTTTTGACTGTCATCACAAATTGTTGTGTTACACAAAATGTATAAAGTGCTCTCATTTAAAACAGCAATTAAAGTTTAGATTGCTCGGAATTACATTCAGATTACACAGCAGGTGTACATATTGTTCATTGTGCTATTTTTATATGTACTTTAAGTGTACCGTAATGACACTTGTCTGCAGGACAAACACATAGGCCTACACATCTTTGGGCAATTTAGGGCCCTCAAAGTCAACCGGATTTGCATCTTTAAACTAATGAAAGTCAGTTGAACACACAGAAGAAAGCAATAAGAGCACAAGGAGAAAATGCTAACATGAACATTTTCAAATACAATGGGCTAGATCCAAGTTTTTTTACAGTACAGATGCCTGAGCAAGCCAAGACACGTAGACATTTATGAAGCATTTCTGACGAGTTAAATGGCTTATCCAAATGAAATAGGAATTGAAGCATTAATAATTCATGATCATTTCTCCATTTAGGCACATGCCGTGACAATTTGCTGGATGTAACGTCTCCGTCTGAAAGTCCTCGCAGGCTGGTTTTATTTCCATTTTTATGTACATTGTTATACTTGTGTTTTGTAATTCAAGCGATCTCTCACACAGTAGCTGCGGTGTCATTTTTTTGAGAGAAAAGGCAATTCGGGAAGAGATGGTGTAGATTCTGATGAAAGAAACAATAATATGTGTTGCCATTTCTTTCATCATAATCTCTTTAAAAAATCCATTTTAATTAAGAAGACATGTCAAAGTCTGTCTAACTACTGGAAGAATCCCTTCATGCTGCTGTCTGTCTTACCTGATAATATAAAAACAACTTTCGAATTGAAATGGCATTCACAATTCATTATTATGTGTTCATCGCGTATATATAGGTTTGTCTGTATTTTATGAAGGAGAAAAGACAGAGAGATTAAAAAAAACTACCTGGTTCAAGGTAGATGTTCATGAAAACTCACACTATCAGGTCAACAATCATTTTATCTCCTCTGTCTCCTCTTCACTTGCACACAGTGGACCTCTCTTAATGTTCGCTGACCCGAAAAGGACTCTGCTGTGTCTCAATTCCTGTCTTCGGAACTTTTGAAGGAGGTGCATTTGAGTTCCAGGAGAGTCTGCAGTATGATAAGATCCAATTCACCTCACAAGTGCCACTAGTTTATAGTTGTTATTTAAAAAAACCTAAATAAATGATTAACTGAAAATGCCTGTTTTCAATTAGGGATAACATTTTCACTATGTAATGGTGCCACATGGATATCAATGCATCCAAAAAGTCACTGGCCACCTTCTAAATTTGCACAGGCCCCCCACTCCTCCCGCTCTCCCACCGCTTACACCATCTGAATTCCTGACGACTGGTCTGTTTTTAGCCTTGCTGGATGGAAGCCTGGCACGGTGTGTCAGGGAGGCCGGACCAGTGGGGATGTCCTGGTGCAGCCTGTCCTCTGCTGTACGCTGGACTCCTGGCCATTCCATATTAATCAGATTTGCCGCAGCAACCATATGTCCAAGCAGCATGATAAACCCCGGCTGCTACCTGGCCCCCGCAGGACGCACTGTCAACACAGTGTGTCTGCATAGGTGTGTGTATTTCACACGTGGTTCCCTCCGGAGACATTTCTTCAAAGATCTGTTGGGACAACGAAAAATTGGAATGGCTATAAATATTTTTGGTGTTTTTAGCAATGGTGTAAAAAAAAAAAAAGCCTGAATAATGAAAAAGGGCATGAGAGGTAACCATGAAGGAGGAGGAAGTCAATTTTGGGCCAAGTGATCATTTGCCACAAATACATGGGGCTATGTACGTCACTGCAACAGGAGAACTGGCACTAGGGACCTGCATTTAAAAAAAAGGCTCATTCCTGTTTCCATCTGTCACCTTATGCTTAACAGCACATTACATATTTTATATTCTTAGATCCCAATGTGTCACATATTTAAGACACTGTTTGCATCGCATTATTTAACAGCATTGTTTAGAATCTAACCCTTGTATTAACACTGGTGACACAGATCGGAGGCTGTTGGTGATACGAAGACTGACTGAATATTGTTTCTTATCTGAAGCGTATATACAATTCCACAAAAAAATGTATTCCACAATCCATAATTCATAACCGAATCTCGCAAGAGGCATCACCAACACTTGTCAAAAATGATTAACTACGTCTGTATCTTACACAAATTTAATTCCTCTCTGTGTCTCTGCCTGTAAATCAGAATACGATCACTAGTGAGACTGCTCACAGGATTTGTGACTGAGGTTTTTTAAGGTGTCACAGGCAAGATTATTGTGTAAACAAAAAAAGTTTCTGGGATTCAAACAAGTTTCTTTGAATTAATTAAACCTTGTTGTTTGGTTTAAAAGGAAAATTGTTCTGAAGAATTTACATGCTTTTGTTATAACAAGGGCAGATGTTGTTATTGGCATCTACTGTCTGCAAAAAAACTAAATAAAAACACAATGTATCTCAGACACACAGCAGTGTACATCATATAGATCACAGTAATTAATATGAACAGGTATCAAGAAATAAAGATAAATATAATGTCATATATTACTGTGTTTTGTTATTTTTTCCATAATTCTGCAAGACAAGTAAATACAACATAAACCCAAAGTAACTTTAAATGAAAATATGCTTTATTATGAACTTAAACAGGCCCTATTATGCTATTTTCCGGGTGCATATTTTTTATCTCATGTTAGTTACAACATGTTTACATGCATTAATGCTCATAATCCGCCTTGTCTTTCTCATCCTGGCTGTCCTGCAGCACCTCTTCTCAACCTCTCTCTGAAACGCTCCGTTGTAGCGCTTGCTCCTCCAGAAAGAAAGAAAAGTCTGCCCTGATTGGTCAGCTAGCCCGCTCTGTTGTGATTGGTCAACGTTTCACATTTCAAAAAACTCTTCCTCCGGAGCTTCAGCTCCATCTCTCTTTTGTTGTTTGAGGGCCAAACTAGCCGGAAGGAGTTTTACGTCACTTCCGTAACATGATGACCTCATAAAGTTACAGAAGTGAAGGAGAGAATTCAATGGAGCCGTTTCAGAAAGCTCAGGAGCAGTGATTCTGAGGGGGAGGGTAACTCATTTTAGGCGTGGACTTCAGGTTTTACACTCTACGACCTTTTACATGTACAAAAACATATATAACACACTAAAGAAGAGGGAAAAGGTGGAAAAGCCAAGGCCACTTTAAAAGTATGCATTCAGCTGCAAGAATTTGATCAACTAAGGTCTGTTATAAATAAAAGTGAGCTTTACACCATGCAATGCATTATATCAAAAATGTCTTACAGTGCAGTAATGTGACAAGAAACCTTACATTTTGTAAATAATCATAATACATTCAAGTGCATCATTCAAGGCAAACAAAAGCCATCGAGGCACATAAAGGTTCTCAGATGACATTATGGCCGCTCAATCATGCAAGGTAGACTCTTCTCCTCACTGCCCACCCTCCCATGTGTGCCCCTTCCTTCCTTCCTCCCTCCCCCCACCCACCCACCCTTACACTGACATACATCTGAGCAGGACCCTGCACCTTTTGTCTTGGGCTCCCTCTTTGTTAGCAGCTGGTGGACAGAGCAGCAGCCTGCAGCAGCAGCAGCATGTCTACTTTACAGTAACCCTGTAATGACAACACACACTGCAACACATCGGCCATCTTTATTTCTGAATGAGGGACAGAATAAATTAACACAAATATAAAATGTTATTGTTTGGATTTTATTTGAATAAAGACGATAAACCTTTTGGGGGGAGTGTGACAACAACTGGACGGAGGCAGTGTTGAATGGGATCGGTGCTATATATATATATATTTTTTATGAATGTAGTTTATTATTAATGTAGTTTATTATAAATGTATTTTATGTATTATTATTATTATATTAAACTATATGTTTATTATTATATAATATTGTTTTTATAAAATTGGGACATGTGTCAACACTTTAATATCAAATCTATCTATCTATATATCTGTCTATCTATTTGTCTGTCTATCTATCTGTCTGTCTGTCTGTCTGGTGGAAACGTGCATCAGCAGCATCATCACCACCAAAGTGAACTGCAGATAACCCCATGACGTGGCAGACACAGTATGGAAAGCCTATATAAAATTCTCAGAGCCCGCATGTATCTGGTGGTGGTCTGAGCCGCTGATAAGGCTTCGCAGGCTATCTGACTTCAGTCTAGATGAAGGATGAGCTTCTCAGACGTAGACGTTGTCCATCCTGCTGATGCTCCCTCGTCTCATCGTAAACTCTTGTGCACCCTCTGGTGCTTGCTAGTCTCCCAAACTTCTTTGTGTAGCCTGCTTTGCAGATTGTCTTCCTTGTCTGTGTGGTTGCTCATTATTCAGAGACAGACGGATCTCAGGTCATCTGCAGCTGCAGCAAAGGAGAAGCAGGAAAGATGGCGATCATCCATTAGACCGACCGGGCGCACGCATGAAATACGAGGACAACTTTTGGGAGGATCGCTTGAGGAGAAGATTGTACCAGTGAGTTTTTTTCTCTCTCTCCACCTCTTGCACTATATTGCCAGTTTCGCCAAGATTTCGGCTCAGGCTTTCAGGGCTGTGCGAGAACGTCGGTATGGTAGATCATGGGATATAATATGGAGAGCGCCTCGTGAATGACCTGGAAAGAGCTGATCCAACCCCCCCACCCCCCTCTCCACCTTCCTCCACCACCTTTTTTCTCTCCTTTAAATCCAGGTCCAGCCGACTTTGGGTGAGGGAGCCGGGGAGATATTTTAGTCGGGTGGGCGCTCCGGATGGCAACAATGTAGCCAAAGTCAAGTGGGTCTTCTCGCGTCCCAGTTAATACCCTATCCGACCTACCGCTTCCTCGCTATGTCGCCTTTCGGGTTTGTTGTCAAAAGTGACACAAGGAAATGGACGCGGCGGTGTAAAGAGGGGTCGCCTGCGTGTGTTTTCTGCGGCGCCGGAGCGGAGTGCGTGTTTTTTTTTTGTTGTTATTCTGACATGTCTGGTCAGGGGAATTACTGGCCCCGGCCGTGCGTCCCCCCTTCTCCCGGCCGTGCGTGTGTTTGTTGCGCGTTAGCTTCAACGGAGAAGCCATTGCGAGGATTGCTCTCCTCTCCCAACCAGCCAGCCTCCATTAGCGACACAGAGGAGCTGGCATAGCCGCTGGTCCAGTCACACACACAGAGACACACACACACACACACACACACACAAACACAGAGAGAGAGAGAGACACACACACACACACACACACACACACACACACACACACACACACACACACACACACACACACACACACACTATGAAAGCCATGTCCAGTGTGAGGAAGCTATATGTGCTCCCCTCCCTTCCCCTGCTTCTCTCAATTATAAAAAAAAAAAAAAAAAAAAAAAATCTTATCTGGTGGCGATTTTGAGTCGGTTCTCCACAGGGTTGGAGCTTGATGGTGGTGAAATGGTAGCTTTTTAAAAATATTTTGATTCTGATGTTTTTGGCTCTGGTTGCTACATTATTGCCAGCTTGTCCCCTGCACATGTTTTGGATGCCTATTTTTTTTTTTTTAATTATTTTTTGCTGTCACTGGTTTCAAGTCAGGTATGTCATGACTAGAAGGGCTTCACCATAAAATGGAGGAAAGCAGATGAGTCTCCAAGGAGAGCCCTGGAGTCAGACAGGCAGGATCCCTCACGCCAGAACAAAGGTTGTGTTCATAAATGACACGGCCACAGCCTCTTCTCCTCCTCCTCCTCCTTCTTCCTCTTCTTCTTCTGCTTCTTCTGCTTCTCTTTCTTCTTTTTTTCTGCTCGGAAGTTGTGTCTTCTACAGGAAGCAGAAGAACTCTGAGAAGTGAGGTTAGATCCTTCAGTGTGGCTTTCAAGGTTAACTTCATGAACTTGCTGCTTTTATTATTGCATGATTGAATACAATGATATGAGCTTTAAATATATGTTGGATTTTTTTTGTTGCTGTTGTGAGACTTGCAGATGACACTTTTGGACGACATGTGTGTGATTGTGATGCCTGAGGGACACGTGGATGAGATGGGAATTTAAATGCCGAATAATGCAGTGTTTTGGCCATGCAGGTAGTTAATGTTCAACAAAGTAGTCTCAGCTCTCTCTCTCTCTCTGTCTCTGTCTCTCTCTGTCTTCTCTGTGTGAAAGAGAGTGAAGTAATAACTGCAGATAGTTTCTTTAAGGAAGTTCTCAAGATGATTCTTGTTTCATTTTGTTTTAGACAAAGTTTTTGGGGAAAGTTAAGTGTTTATAGTCTTACTCATAATTTGTAGACTAATTATTCACACAGGAGCTAAAGGACTCTGCTGTTTATTGGGTGTTATTGTGAGCTTGTACCTATTTATTTGCTTGTTTCAACTATATTTAGATACTTTTGAAAGTTATTTTGGGGGAAATATATTTTGACATTTTTGGCACCCTATGTTCAGTGTTCAGCCTGAGGTGACTTTTCACACATTATATCCTAAAGGTGTCTGTTGACCAGTCTGTCAGGAGAGTGAAGGAGGTGTGTTTGCAAGCTGTAGTGTGTTCCTGTGTCCGTTACTGTGTGTGTGTGTGTGTGTGTGTGTGTGTGTGTGTGTGTGTGTGTGTGTGTGTGTGTGTGTGTGTGTGTGTGTGTGTGTGTGTGTGGCTGTGCTACGCTCTGCAGTTCCCCTGGCCACTGTGTGAAATCTTGCTGACAAGGAGACTGTGAGCTTGACACAGTGTGCTGCGACAATGCTGGGGCTGAGAAGAGCAATCAAAATGGTGGCGATGCTCCTTCTCCCTGGCGTGGCAGGGCAAACAGGTTCTCAAGGAGGAGCTGATAGAGGACGGGCGGGCGGGCGGGATCTGCTGCGGTCGACACTTTTGTCGACACAGACGGGTGCTATGGATACAGTCAGGTAGACAGTGGATGTTCTGAAAATGAGCCCAATGATGTTTCTTTCTACACAGATTGTCTCTGGGATACTGACATGGTCTGCTGTCTCTGTGCATTTAGAGTTCCTGTCGTAACTTTCACAAGCCTTCAACACATTCTTGACTCTTTCTCAATTTTGAAGCTTATTGGTGGTTGCTGCTACACTATAAACTAATCTGTGTGCTCAGGTTTTTTCAGTTCAACTCACCAGCTAAGGTCATGTGGGTCATTCAGGGCTGTTTGCTTCTGCTGTGGCAGAGAAGACATTTTCTAGTTGTATAGTGTAGTGTTGTACAGTAAACCAAGGCTGGATTACTGACAGGGCATAGTAGGGAACTATGCAGGGGCCCCAGGCTCTCAGAGGCCCCCTGAAGTCCCCAGGTTCTCTGTGTGGCAAATACTTTGTTGTAATTAGAATATTTACACGTGTCTGGTTAAATACACCACTAAAGTATTTAAAACACTGAAAAGCACATGGCCCCAAGGTGGCTCCTGCATGTATTGAACTCCCGTTTTATAGATGGCCTGTGTCCAAAGTGTACAGCTGAAATGATGAGTCAATAATTCAATTAAGGATTTGCTGCTTTTCTCTGTTTTATATTATTTTAAACTGATATAATTGTGAACCATTGCTTTTCTCTGTCATATATTAAGTTAGTTAATGAATATGTTTGGATTTTAGACTGTTTTTAAGACGAAACAACACATATGAATATGTGACCTTGGGATGTGAAAAAGTGACAAAAGTATTATTCAAGAAAATAATCATAAGTTCCAGCCCTTCTACATCGGAATTTAATATCTAAAGTACAGCGGGTAAAATAAGTATTGAACACGTCACCATTTTTCTCAGTAAATATATTTCTAAAGGTGCTATTGGCATGAAATGTTCACCAGATGTCGGTAACATCCCAAGTAATCCATACATACAAAGAAAACCAAACAAATAAGTTCAGAAATTAAGTTATGTGTAATAAAATGGAATGACACAGGGAAAAAGTAGTGAACACGCTTACTGAAATTTATTTAATACTTGGTACAAAAGCCTTTGTTGGTAATGTCAGCTTCAAGACGCCTCCTGTATGGAGAAACTAGTCGCATGCATTGCTCAGGTGTGATTTTGGCCCATTCTTCCACACAAACAGTCTTCAAATCTTGAAGGCTCTTGGACAACTCTTCTGATAATTCTTTTCACTCCTCTGTCAGAAATCTTGCAAGGAGCACCTGGTCGTGGCCGGTTTATGGTGAAATGATGTTCTTTCCACTTCCAGATTATGGCTCCAACAGTGCTCACTGGAACATTCAGAAGTTTAGAAATCCTTCTGGAACCAATGCCATCAGTATGTTTTGCAACAATAAGGTTGCAAAGGTCTTGAGAGAGCTCTTTGCTTTTACCCATCATGAGATGTTTCTTGTGTGACACCTTGGTAATGAGACACCTTTTTATAGGCCATCAGTTGGGACTGAAGCAGCTGATATTAATTTGCACTGACAAGGGGCAGGATTGCTTTCTAATTACTGATAGATTTCAGCTGGTGTCTTGGCTTTCCATGCCTTTTTGCACCTCCCTTTCTTCATGTGTTCAATACTTTTTCCCTGTGTCATTCCATTTTATTACACATAACTTAATTTCTGAATTTATTTGTTGGTTTTCTTTATATGTATGGATTACTTGGGTTGTTACCGACATCTGGTGTACAGCCAACATGGGGCTTTGGTTTACCAGAGTAGAAATACTGGTTGATTTCTTTAAGTTAAGGCAAAATGCATTACTTCTTCTTACATCTTCATATTTCTAAAGCTGCTGTAATTAAACATACTACATTTAGAATATATTTAAAGAAAACTGAATTATTGAATTGATAATATAGTCTCTTGCAACATTCTATAAAATACCTTTTATTTCTTTTAACATTGACCCTTGTAGATTTAATTGTAGTTTCATCATATCTGGAGTACTAGAAAGGCAAATCCAAATCAAAGTGGTTTAATTTTACCTCCTCATAACATATTTCAGTGACATTTTTACTGCAGTTCAGCTTCAAGGTGACAAGGCAGAACTGAACTAGAGATACTTTTAGAAAAAAAAATTACATAACTGGATTTTTGTAAGGTATTTCAGGATTATACTTAAAAAGCCCGACAGAGAGGACATAGTATTAAACAAGAGAGAGTTCTGTGAAGGTTTGAATGCTGGAAGGAAGTGGTTGTGAAGCTCATCACTCAGTCTAATACTCCTTCTGTGTCTGTTGCACACACACACACACACACACGCACACACACACACACACACACGTACGCACACACACGTACGCACACACACTCCTCCTTCTCCCTCACTCACTCACTCACTCACATTGGGTGATGCACTCCTCCATTCTTCTCTACCTGGGGCAGTGAAGAAGGCCAGGGAGACGCACAAAAGCAAATTGAAATGCTCCAGTGAGTGCTTTCTTGACATGATGCATGGCTCATGAGATGCAGCCTGGCCCTGCTGTTACACTTGTAAGTGTGCTGAAACACACAAGGCCCACATCCAAAACACTACAGTCATTACAGCATAGCTAAAACCTCATTGCTTTCTGCTTGCATTTCACTGACCTTCTTCACTCCGTAAACACATTTGGTTCATGATTTAGAGATTTGCCTTTTGAAGTGAAAGCACAACATTGTTACAGTAAAGAAACCTGTCAGGATCTTCTGAATAATTTAATGCTGTGTAACTAGGTATAGGCCTATTTGAAAAACCAAAAAGCAACACGACGTCTGAGTTTAAATGGAACAAGGAAGTGGCTCGCTGGTGGTGTCATTCCAGTTGCTGTTGTCAGTTGCCACGTTACACTGCTGCAGAACTGGTTCCTCCTCTCTGCTCTCCACCAGAACATCAACAGTTCAACGTCACCTTTCCCCTCCTGGAATAAATGCCTGTAGCTCAGTATAGCTCACAGATTTGTCTTATATAGGGGGACAGTTTCATAGAAAATGAAGACTTCAGGTATAAAGTGGCTGAGCTGATGAGACAGATTGTCCGGTGAGATACAATTAAGCCATCTACGCCGCGTACTCAGGTTTCCAGTCTAAATTCAGGATTTATGCCTTCGTTTAAAAGACACAGTGAACCAACTCTGTCAGCCCAGAGCTGCCGGTGGTGGAAAAAAAAAATCCTGAATTCTTTGGAGACGCCCGTTCCTTGGGCAGTGTGGTGCCACCGGACAAGGCCTTCATTGAGCAGGAACAGGAGTGGTCTTGTAGAAGGGATCCACACTGGCTCGGCCTACGAAGCAACAGAGCTGTCCAAGGACGATTAAATATTTAAGAGCTTGGAAAGGAGGTCTCAGTGGTAAGTTAATATTGATGGCTCTCTCATCTTTCCCTTCTCAAACTGGTTGAGCTGCCTCAAGAGGTCAGCTTTGGCGAACCTGGACAAGAACCTCAACTATAGTCTTCTTAGATAAACCTACCATTAGCTTTAAAAAGTCCCCCAAAAAGGTCTTTCCTCCAAAGTTCCTGCGAGCTAAGCAGGCTGAGTTTGACTTTTCCGCTTTTTGCATTGTTTCCTGTGTCCTCTTTTGGCCACTCTGAAGTACTCCATCCTAGCTTGTAACCTCACCCACTTGCTGTAACTGTAGTAACTGCCATGTCAGGCATATAAGCAAGTCAGCATTGCAGTGTTTTCTGGCAGTTGTCCACTGAGCACCACTTACAAGAAACCCCTCAGTGCATCTCACAGTCTTTTCTTGTAATCCTTCTTTTTTTTGGTGAATTGGTGGATTTGGATACTGCAGGGATATTCAAAGATTAAAAAAATACAAGAATGGAATCAAAGGTTTAGACTTTGAGATGAAGCAAGAGCATTTGGTGGAAAATGATCTCTCATAGTGATAGGGAAGACAACGTTACATCGTACAAATAATACAATTAACTGAATTGGCGAGAGATGACCTTAGTCTGTGTTCCCAGTTATCCATATATGTTTTTCTGAGATAATAAAGAAGTCTGTGAGACAGTAGCAGATAGATTTACGTCAGGAAATGGTTTCCAAGGAGAGATGGACTACAAGGCTTGGAATGTAAGGTTTCCTGGAGTGATTGTCTTTGTGGAAAAACACTTCCTGGTTTCTCTCCAAGAGATGTCCTTGGACATCCTTCACTTGCCCTGCTCTTCAGCGGTTGTTTATTTAGCCCACTTGAGCGTTTCAGTTTGAGGACATCTGAGTGAGACATGTTTTCACCCTCATATGTCTGACTGAGATCATGTAGGGTTTATGTATTGTGTGTGGAGCAGCAGATACATTAGTTTTTGTTTTTTCTCTCCATGGTAGCCTACTTGTGTACAGTACTTGATGAAATTCGTTTTCTGAGAATTTTTCTCTTCAAGCTCGAGGGAAGAAACCTCTTGAGAGAACCAAATATATCTACCTATTCCTCCCAATATGAAATTGTAAAAATAATCCATTAATTAAATTTTGCACTTAATCATTTTTTGATGGAATATTTAATCATGTTGCTGAGGGTTGCCCCCAGTTTTTATCTTTTATGCTTTTCAGTCTTGTAAAAATATTTCTTTACCTCTCTAATAGAGGCGATAAAACATGTTTACTGTAGAACATGTTGGGTCACCTGGATTTGATGTTATCTACAGAAGCTTACACATATCTCATGAAATTTTAGTCTTGACAGGTTGTTTGCAAGCTCTGTTTTTAGAAGCACACTCCTCAGATCTCTCTAGAACGTTGTCTTCAGCTTGTGAAGAACAGCAGAGCCTCACTCTAGGTGGCCGTCTTTTTCAGCAAACAAAAAAACCCACACATCTCACTTCTGCTTTTGCTGACTGCCATGACAGTCAGCAGAGGAACAGACAGGAGGGGAAGCTGCTCGCTCAGGTCTGTGCTCTTAAAGCAAAACACTTCCATCTGTGTAACGAGATAGCAGAGCGAGCAGAGGCAGCAGCTCCACTCAGCTGAGCAGGACAGTCTAAGACCTTGAGGAGCACAAAATGGTGGATGGCCATGCCACTGATACTCAAGCGTGATTGGCAGTGTCTCCTTGGCCACAGTGGGGCAGGCTGCATGAAATGGAGTCCTCTGTGTGGAGCGTTGGCCCGGCCTCAGCTCTGATGCAGAAGATAATTCTGTCATCCCCAAGAGAGTGAGTGCGAGAGAGAGCGAGAGGCGAAAGAGCAAGCCAAGTGAGGTGACTGTACTAAAAGAAGGTTGAGCTTCCAGAGAATTTGAACCATGCACGTCTAGCTAGCTTCCACCTAGTAACCTCACTAAACTAATTGATTTCCTGGGTTCTGACTTCTGCTATTAACTGAATTTCTTAATTTGGTGCTTTCTGCATTGAACCGACATTGCAGTGGCTAGAAAAGAAAGATCAGCGTTGATGAAAAGATTCATTTTTGGTTTGGTAACAGGAATGAAGAGAGCGACTATGTGAGGGCATTCATTATCTAACCTTCACACCCAGCAGGCTTTAGCTGGGGGATTTACCAGCCCTCTGTTTTTGTTGCTTTGTGCAAATTTCAGGCTTGAAGGTCACATAAATATCTCTGAAGGCTCATGATTAAAGGTAAATTCAGAAGATGTAAAAGACTGCAAGCGGCTACATTTTGAATGGGGCAGTGTTTGTTTTTTTACAGCAAATTTTCAACATGACAACCTGAAGACAGTAGCCACACAGAAGATGGCCATTAATGCTTGTCTCTTCTTAATCTGCTTGGTCATTATCTTCTCTGCAAAAGAGGTCAAATGCTGCTACTGAGTGCTCTGTGTTGCAGACGCCCCTTTATTCAGATGGCACAACCTCAGCCTTTTGCTAAACACAAAGGCTACCCTTGGAGCAAGGTTACTTGCACCATGATGGCCAGCTTCTTTCTTTTGTTTTTGGTAGCAGCTTTAGTGAGAACTATGTTGCAAATTTGCAGGTTGGATTTCTTTGATTGAGAAAGGAAATGTCTTTTGTGTTTTGCAGAGATGACTTTAGAGAGTGCAGCGATATTAAGTATTTAAGGCTGTCTGACTTGGTGGGTGATGTCAGGTAACCATCTGTCAGGGCGGGACAGACTGACACATGCACCGTCTGACCTTGCAGTATGGACGACGCAGACATAAAATAGGAAAACTATCATCTATCCCTGGGATTAGCATAGTGTTGCGACTGGGAGCCATAGTAATGGTATTCCTCTCTCTTTCTCTCTCTCTTTTTGATGTGAGGTCTTGCTTGAAGGCCTCAGTCAGCAGAGTACTTTGAGGTCCCAAGATCAAATTCCTTCAATCCTCTTCTCTGCTTGTGCTTTACTACTGATGTGGTACATGTTTGTATCACGCAATGCATTAGCTTTGATATTGAATCAGAACTTTGCTACATTTTAGTTTTATTTGTTGGAATTTGCAATCCTGGGTTGCATAATGACAAGAGATTATCCTTGAATCCTTGAATAAAGGACAAATTCAGTTCTGCTTCCCCTTCATTTTGTGCCATTATACCTGCATGTGAACCTGATAGGATGGTGGTAGGCCTACATGATCTTTTCCCTTACATAGACTCTTTAAGGGTCGCCTGGGCCTGCAGTGGTGAGGCGTTTCTTTTTAACGCCTCTGGATGTGACACCAGTGAAGGTCAGGCTGCAGACAGATCAGCAAAGCTCACTGGTGTGTAGCGTGTCAAAGGCTATGCACCTGTATTTACCAGTTCTCCGAGACAATCAGGGATTACTGAGCTGGTTTCTTGAATGTTCACCAAAAGATCCAGACTTGTTTTCTCATTCATTCAGTTAAAGAAACCAGTAAAATAGATTTTAACATCTCTTTTCAAGAAGTGAGCTACCTTTGCTAGCCTGAAGTGATTCTAATTGAATAAATTATTAACTATTTTCAGTGAATGTCAAAATGTACAGAGCGAAACATGGACTGCAAGGAGCAGAAACAATTTTTGAGATGTTACTGCAGAAAGATTCAGACATAAAATCCTATCTAAAACCCTTTGATCTTTGTACTGTCACATGGTGAAGACAAGCTTGAAGACTGAGAGAAATGATTGCACCAATAGGATCTTATCTAGATCAGGTCCTCTTGCTATGAATGATCGTCACGTAAAGAGGAAGCTCTAAAGGGAAAACTACCAAGAGGCCAACAGCTAGCTAAAAATAACAAAAGGACTGTACTGCAGAGTCTATCCACAACATAGACTTAGCAAGAGTTTCATATGTTCTTCACACTTCTGAGCTGAGTTGTAGGCCTACTTCTCACCAAAAACTACATGTTCATTCTGCAAGCATGTGGTTCGTTCCCAAGACAGGAAATGGAACTTGAGTCGAGGTCAGACAATGCCTGCTTTAATGTATGGTGGAGGCATATTTAGGCCTACAAAATGTGACAATTATCTGTCATGAACTGAAAGCACACTATGAAGGGGTTAAACTTCTAAGACGAGGATAACAACCAGACTGGACAACTCTGGTAGTGGCCTGTCATTCACAAGGTAGCCACATCCTACAGCAAATCTCGCTCTATCTTCTTTTCTACTGTGAATGGGACCACTTCCTGTCTCCAAATGTGAAACCACTACAGTGAAACGGGGCAGTCCTAAATCATGGGCGGGAAATTTTTTCTCCATTTAAATCAATATTTTACTCTAAAGTGGCAAAACGCGGCAGTTATCGAATGAGGGTTAATGCTAATTTGTAGTTTGACTGTAGTTACAGATCAATATCTAACTCAAGTTTCCTAACGGTAGCTAACATTAGCCACCATAAGCTACGGGTCATACCAGACCATATATGGCTGTAGCGGTAAAACCCTTGAGTGTGTTGAACCAATCGAAGGTGCGTTTTATTTCTTATGGATTCACCTTTTAATTCATGAGATCTTTTTTTCGTCGTTTTTTTGCTTTATATAATTTATTATTTAAAGATGGATATAATATGAAGCACTGCTAGAATAATGTTTCTGGTTAAGTCAGTGTTAGCTGGTTAATGGATGACTTACATTTTTGATGCAGTATGCTTCCTGAAACAGATTTGTTGTCAGATTAACATAAATGTTTTTCGGCAGGTTGGCTGAATGTTGATGATTTGGGCCACTCTCAGTGACTTCAGGCCCATCCAGGCTTGGTTGATATATTGTAAGCATGATATGATCTTAGCATTTACTGCATAGCTGGTGATTTAGCATATTGTTGTAGCTCAATCCGCCATTTCTATTCAGCATAATGACGTCAGAGAATAAGAATTAAAACTCAATCCAACAGAAACTTTTATCAGAGGAAGGAACCCAATTTTTTTGTTATTATGAGTTTTTTAGTTTAAGCTCAAAATAATTCAAATCCAAACATTGTAAAATGTATGCCAACAGTTTACATGCATGATGGCATTACTGTAGTATTTCCAGCTCCATTCTGCTTTTTCTCTGTTGTATTTCATGCCATTCCCCTCCCTTTTTATTCCATTCCAGCAGATGTGTGATGAATGTTATGACAAAACGTTTATACCGAACATTATTGATTGCTCACATCTCCTCTGAAAAGGCCTGGTTCATCGATCCGCCAGGTGGGATCGATGCCTCATCTCTGTGCATTCAGACTTTCTCGAATAAGCAGCAGAATGTGATCACATCATTTAAGGAAGCTCTCAGCTCTGGTCACAGGCAGAGAGGGGTGAGGTCACTGTCCAGCTCACTGCTGCTCTTATCACTGAAAGGCTGTTATAATGAAACAGATATGCTCATCAAGACTAGAGTAACAAGATATCTATCTGTCACGTAAAGGCGGTTAGATTGTGGTGCTGTAAATTAATTCAAATGTCAAAATACATTACATTCAAGAGGATTATCATAACATGTTATGTATAAAATAATCCATTGTAAAGGTATTAGAAGCCAAAGTGATAGCTAAGACTGCTAGTTAATATCCTATGGGGTTGCAGCCATGGAAGTTGATAAGCCTCATTATTTTCAGATTTTATCATTTTAATTAAATATTTATATATATATATATACCTCACAGGTTTAATCACATGTTTAAAAAGGTAAAAATGTATCTATGTATTCATTAATTTAAGCTAAATGCTAACATGCTGATACTTGTCAGGTCTCATGTTTTGCTATTTTGCACTAAACACAAACTACAGTTGAGGCTGATGGGAGTGTCATTGGTATTATTAATATTTGATCATAAACCAAAGTTAATTTAGTCCCAATGATGGAGCTAGAAAAAGTCAAGGGATCACCAAAGTGTTTTCTGCACCAAATTTTATGAACATGTTTACTGTAGTATTGGGTTATTGCAATCTGGACCACAGTGATGGACTGACCATGGCTAAAAATGCCAAACATTTGCCAGTTCAAGCTCCTCAAATGTAAGAATTTTTGACATTTTCAAGAATTAAAAAACAGACTTATAGTAAAACTGTTTTGTTGCAGCCCCAAATCTGAACCTTGATACTTCACCTGTTCTCTCTTTTCTTCCCCTCTATTCATTGTCTGATCTCTCCTTTTAACATGAAGACTTCGTTTACTCTAAACTTTGGCATCTTCTTGTAGCAGGAACACTTCTGAGTGCAGGGGGACATAACAACAGTGTGAGAATCAGTTTAAATCGATCTGCTTTTCATGAAAATCTGTAGAACCAGAAAATGATCAGCAAAAGAACCGCGCTTACCCACATTTTCTCCACTTTACATGCTTACTGAAACAATAATGGACTCCTGTGCAGTGCTGTTGTTGTATCTGTCAATATGTTTTTCTCCTGTGTTGGGATTAGGCGGCAGCACAGTATTGGAATATGAAGGTCATTCAGGTCGGACCAGCTTTTCTCTTTTGAACTAGTGTTGTTATCTGGTACGGGGCCGACAGATAAAAGCCAACTGTGAGATGAGAGTGTGAGCTGCACACAGGCCAAAGAATCGCTACAAACCAGGCGCTGGTATTTTGGCTGGCTTGCATTTGATGGCACCAAACCTAATCTGAACCGAAATAACTTCCAAAGCACGTATTAAGAAATTCTCCAGGGGTACTTTTTAGGGATAATGCCCTGTGACATATTCATGGCTTTAATGTGTGTTTCGGACCTTCAGGTAAGGCAGAGCTATGAAAAAACCAAGACGCTAGAATTCAGACCTCCGTGCGTATTTGAGGTGGTGATGGTGATGGTTAACGAGGTGTTCTATTTTCTTTCTCTTATGAATGCTGTGCATGCTTGGCTAAGAGAAAGTAAGCACATATGGTTGCATGTTTGTGTGGCAATCCAAACGTTAATTATGCCTCCTGGTTACCCTTTGGCTGTGGTTTCACTGATTGTAGCAGCCCTATGACTGTTCACCATGATTAATACAGCAGAAATGGGCCTAAAATACTGTCATAAATATGTTACGGCTCCATAACACCATTAACGATCTTATTTAATTTTATTATTATTTTATTCGCCACAAAAAAAGCGGAACATTTTCTGTGTGGGTGTCAGCTTCTCAAATATGCAGATTAGCTGCTTTTCTTTGTCATGTATGATAGTAAATGGTTTATCTTTGTGTTTCGGATCAATGGGATAAAACTAAATATTTTAACGCCACCTTGGGTTCTTTTGAAATTATAATAGCCAACATTTCTGTACATTTTAAAGAAAAAACTAATAATTGTTACAGTAGTTGCAAGCGTAGATGGGAACAATTTTCACACCAATGTGGTGTATCAGTTTATGCTTTCAACAAAAAATATATAGAGAGCTGTAATAAAATTTAATGTGCAGTAGTTGCAAAACAAACTTTTTAGTTGTTAAAAGGGATTCTAAGGTTAAGTGAGTTTGTTACAGCTCAAATAGAAATGGCGTGTTCAGATTTCTTACAGACGTGGAAGGAGTGACTCAGTTGTCCTGTCCCTTAGTGTCTCTGTGGCTGCTCATTGCAGCTGGGATGTTAGTGGCAGTCAGTTTGGCGTTCCATCTTTGTAAGCCAGTCTTCAATCTGTCTGTAGAAGTTAATATAGTTAGAACCATGTCATGTCTAGTCCCTTATACTGTCCTCCTTGAACAGCTTTAGCACTTCTGTCACCATGTTGGAATTTTCCAGATTTTTCCAATTTTTCCAAATTGTACTGAAGTAGCTTTTAAAAGGAAAAAAATATTCAGTCATCCTTTATGTTCTTCACATGAAAGAAACTACTTTTAGTAGTAGAAAATACTTTTGTGTGCGTTCAGTAGTCTGGTCTAGAGCTGCAACTAATAACATATTTGCCATCAATAAATCTGTCAATTATTATGTCAATTAATTGTTTACCTGTTGGTCTGTAAAACGTCACAAAATAGGGAAAAATGTCCAACACAATTATCAAAGCCAGAGGTGATGTTTTCAAATTGCTTGTTTTGCTCGTCTAACAGTACACTGAAACTGTTGCCAATTAATTTTGTCATTCAAATAACTGACTTATCAGCTCTAGTCTGGTCTGATCCAGGTCCTCATAAAACAGTATATCCTCAACTGTCCATCACCACATGAGGTCTGTTTATTTGAATATTTTTCATGATCATAAAACTGCTGCACTCCAATTAATAAGTATCCATTTATGTTAATTGTTGTGCCAAGTCAGTCTACAAAATGCTGTAATATTATAACGTTGTAACTATAATCTTCACTCTAAATCTCACACCCAATGATGCAGTCACTAGGTGTCGGATGAGTAAAAAAAAAAAGAAAAATATTGACTTTGAAACCAAAGCCTTACCTCACTTCTTCTGGTTTCAAAATCCCTCAGTTGTATCTGGTATCTGTAAAGATTAAAGGTTTGGTGCCAAAATAAATATTTCTTGCTGCTGCTTGACTGGGCTCATACTTGCATCAGCAGATGTTGGATTTCAGAACCATGATTTGAGAAATCAGATACAAAGCTACTGAAAGGCTGTCATACTGGGATAAAGACAGGTATTGTTGAAAAAGCGCCAAGAGGGCTTTTAGTAGTAGTATTTCATGTAAATCAGGAGCAAGTTTGACCAAAATATAATTATTCCAAAAGCACTAGCTTCTCTATTCACTTCTACTTCCTTCCTTCAAGAAGGAAGTGAGTTGTTTACTAAAGAAAATAACTGACCTTTCACAACTGTTATCTACTTTATGAAAACGGTGCATGATCCCAAATGTTAAAATAATAATGGAAAATTATTTGAAATCGGTGTAGGTTAATGGTGGTCATTTTTATGAATAACAACTAGATTTAAATAGATTTTCCTTTATACAGGAGTCTGAGTTACAGATACATTTCTAAAGTATTATTATTTCTGACTGGCAGAGGGACCACGGGGTGTAATTCTTCTGTCATTTGTGGTCTGATAACAGTATTGAACAGTAAAATCATCAAAAATGAATTAATTCAACAAATGCAGTGCCCCATGCCATAAAGCTATTCTCAAAGCTACTGTAGCTGGTTGTCATCAGCCCTGGCTGTCATCTTTGTTGACACAGTGTCGAAGCTTTTGTCATAGAGAAGTGGCCGTTGTTTCATCTGTCAGCCCCTTGCCCACTTTTTTCAAAATCATGCAGTGGGACTTTGGCTCAGACCTGTTGGTGAAGTTAACCTTTAAGGTCTTTGGAATAACCCCTTAGTTCAAATACATTACTTGTGATGCATTTTGTTGTGATCTGTGTAACAGTCGATATATACAGTGGGGCAAAAAAAGTATTTAGTCAGCCACCAATTGTGCAAGTTCTCCCACTTAAAAAGATGAGAGAGGCCTGTAATTTTCATCATAGGTATACCTAAACTATGAGAGACAAAATGAGAAAAAGAATTCCTGAAAATCACATTGTCTGATTTTTAAAGAATATATTTGCAAATTATGGTGGAAAATAAGTATTTGGTCAATAACAAAAGTTCATCTCAATACTTTGTTATATACCCTTTGTTGGCAATGACAGAGGTCAAATGTTTTCTGTAAGTCTTCACAAGCTTTTCACACACTGTTGCTGGTATTTTGGCCCATTCCTCCATGCAGATCTCCTCTAGAGCAGTGATGTTTTGGGGCTGTCGCTGGCCAACACGGACTTTCAACTCCCTCCACAGATTTTCTATGGGGTTGAGATCTGGAGACTGGCTAGGCCACTCCAGGACCTTGAAATGCTTCTTACGAAGCCACTCCTTCGTTGCCTGGGCGGTGTGTTTGGGATCACTGTCATGCTGAAAGACCCAGCCACGTTTCATCTTCAATGCCCTTGCTGATGGAAGGAGGTTTTCACTCAAAATCTCACGATACATGGCCCCATTCATTCTTTCCTTTACACGGATCAGTCGTCCTGGTCCCCTTGCAGAAAAACAGCCCCAAAGCATGATGTTTCCACCCCCATGCTTCACAGTAGGTATGGTGTTCTTTGGATGCAACTCGGCATTCTTTCTCCTCCAAACACGACGAGTTGAGTTTTTACCAAAAAGTTCTATTTTGGTTTCATCTCATATGACATTCTCCCAATCCTCTTCTGGATCATCCAAATGCTCTCTAGCAAACTTCAGACGGGCCTGGACATGTACTGGCTTAAGCAGGGGGACACGTCTGGCACTGCAGGATTTGAGTCCCTGGCGGCGTAGTGTGTTACTGATGGTAGCCTTTGTTACTTTGGTCCCAGCTCTCTGCAGGTCATTCACTAGGTCCCCCATGTGGTTCTGGGATTTTTGTTCACCGTTCTTGTGATCATTTTGGCCACACGGGTGAGATCTTGCGTGGAGCCCCAGATCGAGGGAGATTATCAGTGGTCTTGTATGTCTTCCATTTTCTAATAATTGCTCCCACAGTTGATTTCTTCACACCAAGCTGCTTACCTATTGCAGATTCAGTCTTCCCAGCCTGGTGCAGGTCTACAATTTTGTTTCTGGTGTCCTTTGACAGCTCTTTGGTCTTTGCCATAGTGGAGTTTGGAGTGTGACTGTTTGAGGTTGTGGACAGGTGTCTTTTATACTGATAACAAGTTCAAACAGGTGCCATTAATACAGGTAACGAGTGGAGGACAGAGGAGCCTCTTAAAGAAGAAGTTACAGGTCTGAGAGCCAGAAATCTTGCTTGTTTGTAGGTGACCAAATACTTATTTTACCGAGGAATTTACCAATTAATTCATTAAAAATCCTACAATGTGATTTCCTGGATTCTTTTCCCCCCATTCTATCTCTCATAGTTGAAGTGTACCTATGATGAAAATTACAGGCGTCTCTCATCTTTTTAAGTGGGAGAACTTGCACAATTGGTGGCTGACTAAATACTTTTTTGCCCCACTGTATATGTCTGCCTTGTCTCTGGATTAAAGTAGAATTAACGCTTAAAACAAAGTTTTTACAAACATTGATGAGTACATTAAGGAGGTGAAAAATAAAAAACCTTAAAAAAACATCCTCTTAAACAAATTCTTTATGTTTTACTATCCTACAACTATTTATTTATTCTATCTTTTTTTCAATTGGTTTTTTTTTGTCGTTTTATGGCGTTATGTACATGGATTTGTAGTGGTTAAATGACATTGCCACAAGATCAATATTAATACGCATAAAAAGCAGATCAGCTTGTGTTGTTACTTCCTCCCTCCCTTCTGTTCAGTCACAAAAAGACACGTGAACATAGCTGATGGACAGAAAATTAATCGGTTATTCATTTCATATTCAGATAAGTCGTTTTTGTCCCACCATCTCAAATGTGTGAAATTGATAGTATATTTAATTAAAGTTATGATCATATTGATCGGAAAAGAAGACACTTCATAGCAGCAGCCCTACATCAGTGTACATGACATGCCTGCTGATGCTTCTCAGTAAAGGTCTTTCATTGCTGCCAGTATTGTAGTACAGGTTTTGCATTTCCATCAACTTCTATAAAATAAATGCACTACCTGATGATGTTAGCACTTCGGTTTTTGTTATTATAAAACATATGTATTATGCATTTACTGCTCATTGTCTTGCTTTTTGACCAGATGTATTACACGATTGAATGATTTATTTTATTGCAGCATTCTGTCACAAGTTGGCATATTTCATGGCAGGAAGTGCTTTATAGTGGAACAATGGGCCCGAATGACAGATGCACATCATCTTACAGTGGGTACGGAAAGTATTCAGACCCCTTTAAATTTTTCACTCTTTGTTTCATTGCAGCCATTTGCTAAAATCGAAAAAGTTCATTTTTTTTCGCATTAATGTACACTCAGCAACCCATCTTGACAGAAAAAAACAAATGAATTTTTTTTTTGCAAATTTATTAAAAAAGAAAAACTGAAATATCACATGGTCATAAGTATTCAGACCCTTTGCTCAGTATTGAGTAGAAGCACCCTTTTGAGCTAGTACAGCCATGAGTCTTCTTGGGAATGATGCAACAAGTTTCTCACACCTGGATTTGGGGATCCTCTGCCATTCTTCCTTGCAGATCCTCTCCAGTTCTGTCAGGTTGGATGGTGAACGTTGGTGGACAGCCATTTTCAGGTCTCTCCAGAGATGCTCAATTGGGTTTAGGTCAGGGCTCTGGCTGGGCCAGTCAAGAATGGTCACAGACTTGTTCCGAAGCCACTCCTTTGTTATTTTAGCTGTGTGCTTCGGGTCATTGTCTTGTTGGAAGGTGAACCTTCGGCCCAGTCTGAGGTCCTGAGCACTCTGGAGGAGGTTTTCTTCCAGGATATCTCTGTACTTTTGGGAGTCCTCCATGTTTTTTTTGGCAAACTCTATGCGGGCTTTCATATGTCTTGCACTGAGGAGAGGCTTCCGTCGGGCCACTCTGCCATAAAGCCCCGACTGGTGGAGGGCTGCAGTGATAGTTGACTTTGTGGAACTTTCTCCCATCTCCCTACTGCATCTCTGGAGCTCAGCCACAGTGATCTTTGGGTTCTTCTTTACCTCTCTCACCAAGGCTCTTCTCCCACGATTACTCAGTTTGGCTGGACGGCCAGGTCTAGGAAGAGTTCTGGTCATCCCATACTTCTTCCATTTAAGGATTATGGAGGCCACTGTGCTCTTAGGAACCTTGAGTGCTGCAGAAATTCTTTTGTAACCTTGGCCAGATCTGTGCCTTGCCACAATTCTGTCTCTGAGCTCCTTGGGCAGTTCCTTCGACCTCATGATTCTCATTTGTTCTGACATGCACTGTGAGCTGTAAGGTCTTATATAGACAGGTGTGTGCCTTTCCTAATCAAGTCCAATCAGTTTAATTAAACACAGCTGGACTCCAATGAAGGAGTAGAACCATCTCAAGGAGGATCAGAATAAATGGACAGCATGTGAGTTAAATATGAGTGTCACAGCAAAGGGTCTGAATACTTATGACCATGTGATATTTCAGTTTTTCTTTTTTAATAAATTTGCAAAAATTTCTACATTTCTGTTTTTTTCTGTCAAGATGGGTTGCTGAGTGTACATTAATGCGAAAAAAAATGAACTTTTTCGATTTTAGCAAATGGCTGCAATGAAACAAAGAGTGAAAAATTTAAAGGGGTCTGAATACTTTCCGTACCCACTGTATATAATACTTGCATATAATACTGAGAAAAAGGGAAAGGCACTGATTTTGCCAACGATGAGAATGTGATAAAGTCTGAATATTAGTTATTCACACAGAGAGACGGTGTTCCAGCGTGTACAAGCTGCCGGTTATGAATCCGTTTGCTTTACCACAAAATGGTGTGATGTGATGCCCAAAGACAAACCAGATGTTTTTTTACACAAAAAATCTAATCTGATCAAGCAATTAAAGGCGAAGCGGGAGGTCTGTGAGCGTCAGCGGCAAGCGTCCTTATCATCTCATCATATATTCTTGCCGGAAGACTGGCATGAATAAATATATTACAGGTTAGATTATTGTACCCGCTGGAAGTCATGTTGAATGTTTGAGAACACTGTGAGTTAAAAAGATGAAAGAACATCACAAGATGAAACAAATGGCAGGCCATGTCAGTTTATACATGCTAGTTAGTGTTTGAATGAATCTTTATTGAGAGCACCATGAGTGACTCTCAACGACTGACGGTCACTGTGATAAAACAAGGGTCAGGCTGTATTTGTCCAGGTGAAAACACTTGACCCCCGTGCTAAAGATGCTAGTGTAGCTAGCTAGTTTTTTCCCGCTCTCCCAATATGGCTGTTTAGAGGCCCTGCTTGTTTTAATAGATATATATGTATTTGGCGCCAGTGTATTGATAACGTAACGCAAGATTTAGTAATGCAATATATTCAAGTATTGATATTTTGTCCCACCTCTACTGCTATCTAGAACGAAAACATTGTTTTGAAAGCAAGGTTTTAGATACTGAAGCCAGGTTATTGGATATTACCCTCTAAAGATTACAGTTGGAGTGAGGTTAAACAGAGACTTACAATCATAAGCTTCATTACCGTTTTAGTTCATGAAGCATTGTTGATAAATGTCATAAATAAGATCATCATGTGTGCTAAATATTTAGATTGAGGTTCGGTTGGAGTTTGCAAGGTGTTTATTTTCCCCATATATTTGCTGCTTTATAGCACATTTATCTGTGATGCTTTTAGTATGTGTTCACGTTGATTTTGTGTCCTTTAGCCTCACCTTTGTCCAAACAGAGCTGGTGGAAAGACGAAACACCTGTGCAAATACCAATGACGTACAACAACAGCCTGCTACTTTTCTTAAAACTAATGTTAGAGAGCTGCTCTTTCAACCCTTCGATCATTTTGTTTGAGGCCCTAGTTTGCGGTGTATTGTATAATATTATGCAGTGTGTTGTATGTGTATCAGCAACTGTTGATCACACTATCAGATCCGGTATGTTGTGTTCTCCTGGATGACATCAGAGGATGGGAGTAGCCATCTTGATCTCCAGCTCCCTATCTCCTGTTTGTGCAAGAGGCCAAACTCTCATTGCTGTTTTCTGCTCTTCTGCTAGACACTATGAGATCTTTCTGGATGAACCTGGAGAAGACTGTGGGCTAAAGAGATCAGAATTTGAAGTATTATACATTCACATTTGCTCTTCTTTCTTGAAACCAAAACATTTATTGATTTTTCTCTGATGCTATCATCTCATCTCTGCAAAAAACCAATTGCTATGGCTCTGGCTACCTGCTGTTATTGCCACTGTATCGCCCCTTTAAAAAAGCAGGCTGTCATTTTCAATCAATGGGTTATTAATTATTGAGGGTGTTCAGGTTGACAAGATGCATATCCCGTCTCGTTTGCCAGATGAATTATCTGGAGCCGGGATGCTAATATTTTCTCTCCCCGACGACATGAGATGGTAGCGCTAACCAACAGTTAAGGACAAAACCTCTGTAGTCTTAATCAGCTTAATGTTGGTTCATTCAAAAGCCCTCTTTCAGACGGAGCAGCTGCTGTCAGCCAGTTTGAGTAGAGGGTGTGACTGCTGGCAGAGCTTGCCGATGCAGAGAGACCGGTTGGTGATTAACAAATGTCAGTAGACTTTGGAATCTGGGGAGCCCAGGCTTTGTCCTCAGTTGCTTACCACCGAAGGTATTCCAGGTGGCTCTGTCATGCTCTCTTTTGCCTCCCGTCTCCTTCCACCCTTCCCCCCTTCAGGCCTTCTCTCTCCTTCTGCTCTCTCTCTCTGCCCCCTTGTCCCCCAGGGTTTCAGAGCTCTGAGATAAAGAAGTTCAGACATACCTCACATTTTTAGACCCCCTTATGGAACATAGTGGGCAGTTTCTCTCCACGTAGTGTTGGTGCATGCCGCGTGCTCTGACCTATTCTTTGGAACAGTGATTCAGTTCTCTGGAAATCCCTTCACGTGTGAGATAAATGTCTCTGGGAAATGAATGGACCAGGCAAAGTTAGCCTTGCAAGAGTGTGAGATGTTTTCTGCTGAGCTGTGTGGGCAGAGGGCTTGGGCACAGGACTGTACATCTGGCAGATAGATTTCTGTCAGCGGCTCTCCAGTGTCAGGCGGACTGCCTTTGAGGAAGAGGATCAGATCTGTGGGTCCATGTTGCGTGCTGGCTGAACACCTAAGCGCACATAGCCAGCTCCTAAAATGGCTGCCCTTGAAGCTCGGCTCAGAGGAGGATCTGAGCAGCTCAGTCGCTGCCTGTTTGAGCCCCAGCTGACTAGATGAAAGCAGTTACACAATCTTACCCATTAACTTGGTGTGGCGCTGGGACTGACTGGCTGAAAAGACACAGCCAACTCTAAGGCAGATGGTGGTTGTGTATTAGACTTTTTTTTTTCTCCCTGGGCATTCCTCTCCCCTTCTCTCCGAAAGGAGTCTCTTGATATCCATGTCAAAGAACCTGGCATTAGGAGGCAACTTTGTTCAAAACAGCAGTGAACTGCCAAGAGAGCAGGGTGGGGCCCCGTGGTGAGGCTGTAACCTGACCCCGAACAACAATGGATCCCCTGGTTGCTCAGGGACATACTGGCAGCTTGGCCGGCTCACATGGAGCTCTCCACTGGCTGGCCAGTTGGGTGTGGGAAGCAGGGCGGGATTCCCAACTGTCTCTGGCTGGATCTCACTTGAAATTTGCAGTATCCAGATCAGTAAATGGAATTTGATTCTGGTATTAAATCTTAATTTGACTATATCTCTGTGAATATCAAAGCTTGTTTTGCAACATAACGCAATATTGTTTCTTTGGTTTTTCTAATAAAAATGACGACACCGTAAGTGTAAAATGTTTTCTTGTTCACTTAAAGGGGGGCAGATGGGTCCAACAAACACAGGACTTTCAACCAGGAAACCTGTGTTTGTGTTGTTTGTGTTGTTGAGTTTTTGGTTGATTTTGGTCATGTTTGTTACGTGTTTTCTATACTTATGTAACTTGTATGTGTTAAATAGTTAACGTGCTAATTTGAAGCCCAACCATGAGGTTTTTCCTAACCTTAACTTAGTAAGTTTGTTTCCCAAACCCAAGAAAGTGTTTTTGTGTGAATACACAACGTAAACCTCGAGTTTAAGGCGACCGTAGTGAAGCATCATAAGTGACGTTCTGGGCTACAGAGTGCGTTAGAAAGTGACATCAATGGGTCTAACCAAGCACCAGTATATGACAAGTTTGGATGAGAACATGTTGATGTTACTTGTCAACAAGTTTTCTATAACTTTGGAATTTTACGACAAATACAGCAGCATTTATGTTTCAAGCTGGAACACTTAAGTAATAAACCTGTGCTAGTTCAAATACTGAGCTTCAAGTCACAATAAGGGCACTGCAAACACAAATATTTAAATTTCTCTTATCTGAGCCTGCCTACTATATGGGCAGAATTGAAGACATTAAAAGAGAACTGCAATGATTTCGCTTTTTAGTCTATGACATTGTCGGATGTACAGTCTTAAAACAGTCTGCATTTGTGTGACATTAACTTTAAATAAATCTCTTTTGCAGTCTAACTGAAAAATCTATAGGGCCAAAGGAAAACAAATGACCTGTCTTGGACAATGAATTTTTACTAAATGTTCAAATGCAACAATGGGCTGAATAACATAAATGTGCTAATGCTCTCTGACTCTAAAGCAGCTTGATAATGCTGCTGTTGTATGAATGTAACTTAATTAGAATGATTCTTCGCTGTATTTTTAAGAGGCCTAAATTAAAGCGGAAAATGTTGATTATGATGGTGTTATAGAATGATATTGATTATTATTCTATCAACCATTGATGGATCATCTTCTGGCATTTCAGCAAGAATAGAGGGAGAACTGATGCTTCTGCTGACATTGGATTTAGTTGGATTATAGACACGAATCATGGCGTATTGTGATGTAGACGTCTTTCATTAAGAACAATGGATCCACAAAGGGTCATGCTGGCAGTGCAAACCAGTAATCCTCTTTGAATACATGCAAAATGTTTCTGTCTTTGCATAATAGAATACACAAATGAATGTGTTATAAATAAAAAGTACTCAAAGAAGTGTCACTTAGCTTTCAAGAAAATGTATTTACTTTGGACAATAATGTGTGATGTTCTCCAGTCACTCTATATTTTCAAGCTTAAGGCAACACATAGGCAAAAAATGTCTTAAAAATACAAAAGGTTAATTGCTTTGTCATTAAACAAAGGAGTTTGGCAGAAAAGAGTAACACATAAAAAGTTGTTATATGCTGCGACTTATGTTCAGTTCATTTTTTTATGTGCAGTGTTAGCAAAGTGTACTTGTGCGTTTAGATTTGGGTACATAGTGTGCAAACAGCTTTCTATGTGTTCACTTCATTGTTGTTTTATAAAAATAAACACCTGCCATCATATGAGGTAAAGTAATGAGGACAATGGCCACCTGTTCATTCAGAATCTTAGGTTCAAATATGTTCATACCTGGAAGGTGTCCATAGTGTTCATAAAAGCACTTTTCAATGCATTTAGTGGTTTGGGGATATCATCATTTTGACCTGTAGAAGCCTGTACTTGTACCACAGGGTGCACTTGCCCATGTAAAATTGACTCATACTATCAGGCCATAATGTATCAATGGGGAGAAATCAACAGCCCAAATGTTCCCCACTAAATAGCCATACTAACCAATAACATTACAGGTCCTCCATGTTAGTTGCATCTTTGTGCATGGGCCATGAGCCGTTTTTGATATGATTGGGAGCCTTGTTATGAATATCAGCTTCATCAACTCACAACAGTTGTTGTACAGACTAAGATGGGTGGATTTAATTCCTTTTGAAGAAAAAGAAAATAAATGAATACTTAAGTTCCTTAGGTTAGATTTAAATTTAACTCATGTAGTGTTTGAGAAACTTGTATCTCCTTTAAAATATATTGATTTATTTTTGCTCCAAAGTAATGGCCTGCACCATGGTACGCACCTATTGTGTTAGCCAAACATAATCTGTGTGAGCTACAAATGCTATGCGATATTATATGGTTTGCGGAGCAAAATGACAATTGAATGCGTTGATGAAAGATCTGTGAAATGATGGCCACATCATCAATTTCCCTTTTTTTCTGGCCAAGTCCAAACTGCAGAGAAGCCCAAAGACATAAAGCCTTCATCTCTCGGTTGATTCATTCAATCTTATTTCAGAGCAGTTGATACAATCTGATGGAATAGTCTGCTCTAAATACTGAGCTGTGGAGCTGCTCTCCAGCTGTTGCTTATCCCAAGGTAATAAAAATGGGACAAATCAGCCCATAATCCCTCCTCAGTCCCTCCATTGTTCTTAGAATGATGCTATGCTCAAAAATGGGACCTTCTTAGTATTCTGAGTACCATCAGCATCTGCTGATTTCTCCTCTTTGTCATGTTCTGTGAGGCTTCCTTTCGCCGTTTGTGGACAGCTTCAGTCGTTTAAGAGATTGAAAATAATTTCATTTTCATATGAAGTCATGACTCTTTATCTGTGTTGTTTTGTCTTCATAATGAGACAACAGAATTTTTTACTGTTTTGCATAAATGATCAAATGTGTATTCTTTATTGCGTTTTTTACTTTTTGCAGTACCGTATTTCAGTGACATATTTCATGACTTGAAGGATCATAATGGTTTAGACTTTTTTTTTATTAGAATTACCATCTCACTACTCCCGCATATTATTCATCATCAAAGCAATCATAAAGAAATAAAAGTACATTATGTTGTTTGTTCAAATGATGCTAATTGAAATTACAGACACAGTCCAAATCCATGTGTCCCTCCAGTGCAAAAATTCCAACAACGTGCTTCATTTTGCGCAAATTCTTAGAAATACAACTTGAAGAGCTTCTATAAATCTAGCAGATGAGACTCTTGTGATGGCTATATTTTGAACACATGATCATGATCATTTGAAAGCTTTGTCTGTTTTGCTTGCCATGGTCTTATTTGTTATGTGGAAAGCATGCGTCTTACATCCTGCACTTGATTATTCTTTGCTCACAGCAGGAATTGCCATCGGTAATCATGTTAGATCATCACCAAGCTCATTTTTATGGAAGGGCATGTTCGCTACACTGAATATTGAAGCATTACGGAATAATATTATTCCTGCTTTGTAATTGCTCTGTACATAGGAGTCTCCATGCCATAGTAAATACCCCTCAATGTGCACTGTAAATGGCTCCTATGAATATTTTAACACAACTATTTTCAATCCCACCCACTTATTTATATATGTATTCTGCTGTGTACGCATTGGAAAATGCTGCATGTCCTCATGAGTTTTTCTCTTTCTTTTTCTTTGCAGGTTTCCCTGATTTTCCAGGGAGTGCTCCCTCTTTTCAGTGATGGAGGTATTGCAGTGTGACGGCTGTGACTTCCGTGCCGAGTCATATGATGACTTGAAGACCCACATTCAGGAAGTGCACACGGTTTTCCTGCAGCCTGCAGATGCAGATGAGTCGAACTCTTTGAAAGACGAGGACGAAGATGAGGAGGAAGAAGAGGAATTTGACGAGAAGGATGAACGGGATTATTCATCTCCTAAAGCTGGAATGAGTATGTCCACCACATCAAATCGGATGTTACAGTTTAATTTGTGGAGGATTATTTCTGTTGGTTTCACATAGCTCTTCATAGTAGGATGCTTAAATCTTTTATTGAGGAGCATAAAATGTATGAGTTGTTGCTTGTTTTATTGACTGAAACAACCGACTGATTAAATAATAGCAAAATGTTAATAAGTTACTTTCCGTCGGACAACTCACATACTTTCTCATCCTTTTTAGGCCCCAATACTACTGACAATTCCAACCCAACACCACAAAAGCAGACAGCTGAAACCCACCTGCCGTTTTTCCAGTGCAAGTTCTGTGTCCGTTACTTCAGATCGAAGTCATTCTTAAGAAACCACACCAAAAAAGTGCATAATGATGTTGAGGAAGATTCAGATGCAAGTATCTCCCCGCAGACAGCCGAGCAGCTCAGCTACACCATTATTATGCACAATGACAATTCAAAAGTGTATTCCTGTCAGTATTGCACATACAAGTCTCCACGCAAAGCAAGAATAATAAAACACCAACTAATGTATCACAATAAGGTTCCCTCAGAGAGCGCTGGAGATCCTTTAGAATACGATGAACCAGGAGAGGAATCAGACTCAGCCAGTGGACTCATGAAGGGAACATTTGCCTGTGAATGGTGTGACTATCAGACTGACCAGAAGGACAGCTGGACTAATCACGTCGTGAAGGAACACAGTGACAAGGTCAAGATAGTTTCCTGCGTAGACGAGCTGGAAGGTGAAGCAAGTGCAAGCTCACCCAAACCAGATTCTCCCTCTGCCTCCCAAAGCCCAACTAGATCAAAGTTGGGTTTCAATGAGGTCGAAGGTGAGGAAGAGGCGGAAGGAAAAACAGAAGAAAACACGTCGGAGAAGTCAGTCCCAGAAATCTCATCCTTTCAGTATGCACATATTAGTGCAGTAACACCCAACAGCACAGGTTCCTCCATTTTGTCCAAGAGGTTCGCTTCATCTGACGTCTCCAATAGTGTCGTAGAGCCGGAAGCCAACTTACTCAATGAAGAAGACTCTAGGAGCAGCTTAGAGATGGATGATGAGGAAGAGTTGGGCGATATAGATGATCCCAGCTATACTGGGACCCTGTCAGCAGATGCAAAGCAGCTTTTAACTGATGAGGACAATAAATTACTGGAGACTAAAGGAATACCATTTAGAAAGTACATGAACCGTTTTCAGTGCCCTTTCTGCTCCTTCCTCACCATGCACAGGCGAAGCATCTCCCGGCACATTGAAAATATTCACCTTTCTGGTAAAACTACAGTGTATAAATGTGATGAATGCCCGTTTATTTGCACCAGCCCTCTTAAACTAGGCACGCACAAACAGAGCCACATATCCTCAGATTTAGACACCATGGACCTAACAAGCGGAAGTCCAGATTCTCACAATGACAATGCTGCAGAGCCAGTTAATGGGGGTTGTGCAAGTTCCAAAGTCAACGGCAAAAGGATAACCAGCACACCGAACGACCAGCAGAACCCTCATCGCTGCACACTCTGCAGCTTCTCTACCACCACTCTGAAAGGTCTGAGGGTTCACCAGCAGCATAAGCATTCCTACTGTGATGACCTAGATCCCACTGTCTTTGAAAACCAGCTGACTGACCAGCCGGACTCTGAAGTGGACGCTTCTCCGATCTTTTTACAAAAAACCCAGACCTCGATTTTAGGACTTGCCACCAAAAAGCCCTTAGTAACAGGGAAAAGGGCCAGGAAGTCCATTAATGATTTGCCTTTGGATTTGTCCTCGGTTAAGAAGAGAACTAGAATTGATGAAATTGCCAGTAACCTTCAAAGTAAGATAAGCCAAAGCCAACAGGACATGATCATAAACCTAGATGACATGGATGATGAAGATGCAGGTGAAAATCACACCAGTGCTGATGGAGAAGGTAGAAACCATGACAATAAAAACTTCACTTATAACACACAGCAGCTTCATGCAAGAGATTTAATGATCTCTCACGAGGGAGGCCGAATAGGGAAAAGAAAAAGCAACCCTAAGTCAAAACCTAGAAACATTCCTATATCACTAACTCTTTCAGATGATTGTGAAAACATCTCTGTTGACCCCAGTGACGGTGCTATCCAAGAGAACGCTGATTATTCAGAGGATCAGGGAACTACACGTTTCTACTGCAAACACTGTGATTACCACAACAAATCAGCGCGTAGCGTCAGCACCCATTACCAGAGGATGCACCCTTACATAAAATTCAGCTTTAAGTACATCCTGGACCCCGAGGACCAGAGTGCGGTCTTCCGCTGCTTAGAGTGCTACATTGAATACACAAATTACAATGATCTGCATCAACACTACATGGATCACCACCCTGAAGCAAGCAATGTGCTCAACTTCAATCAACCAGATCTGGTATACATGTGCCGCTTTTGTTCGTACACAAGTCCCAATGTCAGGAGCCTGATGCCCCATTACCAAAGAATGCACCCAACAGTGAAAATCAACAATGCAATGATCTTCTCCAGCTATGTAGTGGAGCAGTCCCACAAAACGGGTGAATCGCAAACCCTGAGGGAAATACTAAACTCTGGCCCCAAGAATTTGAACTCAGCCGCTTCGACCCCAAGGTCATCCTCCAGCCCAGTGCCCAAAACGGTCTCCAAGACCCCTGAAGCCAGTGCTGAGGCAGACGCTCTCAAAGAACCTATGGGTGGCAATGTTGTTGTGTATGATTGTGATGTGTGTTCTTTTGCTAGCCCCAACATGCACTCTGTGTTGGTCCACTATCAGAAGAAACATCCAGAGCAAAAGGCGTCTTATTTCCGTATACAGAAAACCATGAAGGTCATCTCGGTGGATCAATCGCAGCCTGTTGCAAACTCTTCATATAATCTCAACATGGCTACGCCTCCAAAACAACCAAGCGCAGCACTGTATGGATCAGATGAAGAAATGTACTACTGTAAACATTGCGTGTACAGCAACAGATCTGTTGTTGGTGTGTTGGTCCATTATCAAAAGAGACACCCAGAAGTGAAAGTGACAGCAAAATATATCAAACATGGCGCTCCGACTCCTGGTTTGATGAAATTAATGGATGAATTGCAGATTGCGACTCCCAAACATTTTTTGAAGCAGTTTCAAAATAACGGTCACGATGGATCTAATAACACAAGCCCTAAACCCGGAAGTGGTGAGAAAGGAGAGGATGAGCTGTTTTTCTGTCAGCACTGTGATTATGGAAATCGCACTGTAAAAGGAGTGCTTATTCATTACCAGAAGAAGCATAGGGAAACCAAGGCCAACGCTGACCTTGTACGTCGTCACACTGCAGTTGTCCGGAGTCAGCGCGAGCGCGCACAGATGGTTCAGTCGAGCAGTGTCTCTTCTGCCTTGATCCCAGCTCCCCCGGACCCTGAAAACACTACAACCCTGCGCTCCCTGAAGTGTAGACACTGTTCATACACATCCCCCTACGTCTACGCCCTAAAGAAGCATCTGAAGAAAGAGCACCCCACTGTGAAAGCCACAGCCATGACCATTTTACACTGGGCTTATCAAGATGGCATTCTGGAGGCTGGCTACCACTGTGAGTGGTGCATTTACTCCCACGCTGAACCCCAAGGCCTGCTGCTCCATTACCAAAGACGCCATCCTGAGCACAATGTTGATTACACATACATGGCCAGCAAGCTATGGGCTGGACCTGAGACCACTCAACAAGGGGCCAATATGGAAACTAAACATTACAAATGCAGAGACTGTGCCTTTGAGGCCTGTACAATATGGGACATCACTAGCCACTATCAGGTAGTGCACCCTTGGGCCATTAAAGAGGATGAATCTGTGCTTTTAGATATTATCAAAGGGAATGGCCCAGCTGAAAATATACACCAGCTGGTTGCCCAAGAACATGTTTCTTTCAATTGCCAATCTGTTGAAGATGATGGAGCACAGGTCATGGTCACAACACCTCAAGAAAGCAGTCCCCATCCTACCCACCCACGTCTTTCCATCTCAAACAATCCTTATCAGTGCACTGTGTGTCTGTCAGAGTACAACAGTCTCCATGGCCTCCTCACTCACTACGGAAAGAAGCACCCAGGTATGAAAGTAAAAGCTGCAGATTTTGCACAGGAGGCAGACATCAACCCCAGTTCTGTGTATAAATGTCGTCACTGTCCATATGTAAACTCCCGAATCCACGGTGTCCTAACTCACTATCAGAAGAGACACCCATTAGTGAAAGTTACTGCAGAAGACTTTGCGGATGACATAGAGCAAATCCCTGATGTAAATGAAGGAGACGACAAGTGCAAAACTCAAAGGCAAGGCTACGGCGCATACAGATGCAAAATCTGCCCCTACACGCATGGGACACTGGAGAAACTCAAAATCCATTATGAGAAATATCACAATCAGTCGGCCTCTGAAATGTTCGCTCCCTCTCTGACATATTTCTCTCCCGGTAGAGAAACAGAGCCAGTGGCTGAATGCAGCGCTGGTAATATATCAAGTGCAGGAAAAGTCCAGGAGGTCAGTGAATTGGACCTTGCCCTCTCCCAGTTACCCATCAATAAGACTGAGAAGCATGCTATATTCAAGTGTCAGCTCTGCAAATACTTCTGCTCCACCAGGAAAGGCATCGCTCGTCACTACCGTATCAAGCACAACAACGTCCGTGCTCAGCCGGAGGGTAAAAACAATGTCTTCAAATGTGCTCTGTGTTCGTACACGAACCCTATACGCAAAGGTCTGGCAGCACACTACCAGAAGCGGCACGATATCGATGCCTATTACACCCATTGTCTGGCTGCTTCCAAAACTATGACCGAAACGCCTAACAAAGTGATAGCACCCCCACCGCCAGAAGCTGACAATTCAGAAATGAGTGAAGACTTGCGTTTGGCAGTGGAGAGACGAAAGTGTTCTCTTTGCGCCTTCCAGGCCTTCAGCAGGAAGAGCATTGTCTCACACTACATTAAACGCCACCCAGGTGTCTTCCCCAAGAAGCAGCACTCTAGCAAGCTTGGCCGCTACTTTACCGTTATCTATGCCAAAGAACCTGAGAAGGTTGCTGTCAGTACAGTGGCAGAGGATGACAAAGAAGAGCTGGAGGTTCAGCCCAAACCCGAGCAGGACAGAGAGGTCGAATGGCTGCCGTTCAAGTGTCTAAAATGCTTCCAGTTGTCCTTCAGCACAGGCGAGCTGCTCTCTATGCACTACAACGATCACCACAGCAATGACTTGAAGAGAGACTTTGTGGTATCGCCCGTACCCGAGGAGGAAGACTCCGAGTTGTACAAGTGTACTCACTGTGAGCTGAAGTTCCTTGCTCTGCCGATTCTCGCGAAACATCTATTGAACCACAATGAGGAGTTTCAGAAGAGGGCCATGAGGCAGGAGAGGAGGAGGCAGCTGCTCAGCAAACACAAAACCGCAGAACTTCCCGAGACCAAGCCTGAGAAGGTGAGCAAAGATACGAGTCTTGAAAGAATAAAATGGGCAATATTTATTTTTCCTATTACCATTCATATCTGACAGCATACAATAACTCTTCTGATGCTTCTGATACTATTATAGAGATATAAAGTCTCACTGAGAGTTTCATGAATTTATCTTAACATGAATATATAAGCCCTAAACTATTGCAGTTGTACACAATGTAGTCATATTTTGTGACTACATCGGTGAATTAAAGAAACAATTATGTATTTCCAATTTACTGTCATCGGGAATATATTACAGTGTGATTAATAAGTTTCATGATGAAAAATACCATTGATCTTTAATGTATGTTTAAGAAAAGTGTCTGTCTCTAACTTCATGGAGAATGGGGAAAAGCTCACTGAGAAGAAATAGCAGTATCTTTCCGGCTGTGGCAAAATACATCAGTTGGTTTAGATTATACACTTATTGTCCTTAAAAGGTTAAATCATATTTAAAATACAAATTCTTTTCTCGAAACATTTGCATTTAAAATATGTCAAATGGAAAGAAAATGAAAACTGAATAAAATGTTCTTTTTTTGCATTCTATTTCTTTGAACAGGAAAACCCTGTAAATAAAGCTCCCATAGGATTCAGGTGTAACTTCTGCATAGAGATGCACCCCACCCTCCGAGCCATCTGCAACCACCTTAGGAAGCACGTCCAGTATGGAGAGGTCAAAGAGGGACATGTGAAGGTAAATAGAGTTGGTGTTACTACTTTAACTGTCCCTGGTGTTTCTGTCTTATAAACTTACTCCTCATTTTCCTCTGCAGTGATCTGTTTTACTGGACTTGGATTCTGTTTTTGTTTATAACTGATGGTGGCTTCTGGGTAGACAGTGTGTCAGCTTCCCCCAGAGTAAACAAACAAAGCTGTCCCATTGCAGTGGACAGGGGGTGGAGGCGGGGGGTACAAAGTGGCGAGCCATAACTTTTAGGGCAGCGTCGGGTAACCATTCATACATTAGTATTCCACTGAGGCTGCCAGTGAGAAGAACAGGCCTAAGGATCCAACGTCTCACCCAATCGGAGACCCGGTTCTTCCGCCAGACACTCAGTCCGTCTTTTATGTATTTAAGATGTACTGCAATCACTTTGGCAACTGAGGTCTACAAAAACATGGAATATTTCTGTAGCCACGTTGACTTTTAGGTATATTCAGTATATAGGATAAAAAGTTAAAATGTTAAAATGTTAGTTAATGAAGCTAATGGCACATGCAAACATTCATGGCCTAAAACATCTCTAGCAGATGGAATACATTGTATGTTTTACACATTGCAGAGGGTAAAAATGAACGTTTCTTTTTATAGTATCATGAATAGAGTTTCAACTCTAGAACTGCAATGGCTCTGATAGAGTTGGATGGAAAAGAAAACAGGCTGACAGTGCAGTCAGGGCAGACCGGATGGCAAGGTTGGGTCTGTGGATGCCACATCTTATTTATGGCTGCATGAAGTGCAGGGTCAGGTCCTTCCACAGAAAGAATGAGCTTCCTCCAGGCAATAAAAAAGTCATGGTGATTTTCTGTCTACTTGCGACGACTACAGAAAACCAGCCAGCACTCCAGCAGATGAAGGAAGAAGAAACAGATGAAGGAGTTTTGTTTTGCTGTTGGTTCATGTTGTTGGTCGATGTGCGAGTGTGCGAGGTCTTCTGTTTTAGGTCGTTTTGTTATTTGACTTGTTCTTCAGGGTGATTTAACATCAACAGCAACTAGTCATGATGAATCATTATGAATGAATCATAGGACTAGATGGATATTGTGATTTACTTTGTTAAGAATAATTTAATTTAATTTATTTTTAGAGTTATGCGGATGATATATACAGTGGGTATGGAAAGTATTCAGACCCCTTTAAATCTTTCACTCTTTGTTTCATTGCAGCCATTTGCTAAAATTGAAAAAGTTCATTTTTTTTCGCATTAATGTACACTCAGCAACCCATCTTGACAGAAAAAAACAGAAATGTAGAACTTTTTGCAAATTTATTAAAAAAGAAAAACTGAAATATCACATGGTCATAAGTATTCAGACCCTTTGCTGTGACACTCATATTTAACTCACATGCTGTCCATTTCTTCTGATCCTCCTTGAGATGGTTCTACTCCTTCATTGGAGTCCAGCTGTGTTTAATTAAACTGATTGGACTTGATTAGGAAAGGCACACACCTGTCTATATAAGACCTTACAGCTCACAGTGCATGTCAGAACAAATGAGAATCATGAGGTCGAAGGAACTGCCCAAGGAGCTCAGAGACAGAATTGTGGCAAGGCACAGATCTGGCCAAGGTTACAAAAGAATTTCTGCAGCACTCAAGGTTCCTAAGAGCACAGTGGCCTCCATAATCCTTAAATGGAAGAAGTATGGGATGACCAGAACTCTTCCTAGACCTGGCCGTCCAGCCAAACTGAGCAATCGTGGGAGAAGAGCCTTGGTGAGAGAGGTAAAGAAGAACCCAAAGATCACTGTGGCTGAGCTCCAGAGATGCAGTAGGGAGATGGGAGAAAGTTCCACAAAGTCAACTATCACTGCAGCCCTCCACCAGTCGGGGCTTTATGGCAGAGTGGCCCGACGGAAGCCTCTCCTCAGTGCAAGACATATGAAAGCCCGCATAGAGTTTGCCAAAAAACACATGGAGGACTCCCAAACTATGAGAAATAAGATTCTTTGGTCTGATGAGACCAAGATTGAACTTTTTGGCGTTAATTCTAAGCGGTATGTGTGGAGAAAACCAGGCACTGCTCATCACCTGCCCAATACAATCCCAACAGTGAAACATGGTGGTGGCAGCATCATGCTATGGGGGTGTTTTTCAGCTGCAGGGACAGGACGACTGGTTGCAATTGAAGGAAAGATGAATGCGGCCAAGTACAGAAATATCCTGGAAGAAAACCTCCTCCTTTTTTTTTTTATAAATTTGCAAAAAGTTCTACATTTCTGTTTTTTTCTGTCAAGATGGGTTGCTGAGTGTACATTAATGAGAAAAAAAAAATGAACTTTTTCGATTTTAGCAAAAATTTAAAGGGGTCTGAATACTTTCCGTACCCACTGTATGTTTTAAAAGATGGAGGAGAGTTGGGAATGATTCGTAATAAAACTCCTGGACCGATTCGAGGGTTGGACTAAAATTTCCTGTCACATTCCATCTAGATAGTGTAATCAACTCAATATCAGCTAAGTGGTGTGTCAGTAGATACCGGCAGACTACAGAGTGTCATGTTGGCCTAGGGTTTATAGTAAGGGTTCTATTAAGGCTTGCCTACGCTGGACTTGACACAGTCATTTGTTCTTGGACCAGAAACACTTACATTAGCAGGCTCACATTGGAGCTTAAAGTATTTTGGACAGGTGTTTGGCTATTTCAGGAAAATTAGTTACATAGAAAGGCTTTCAGGTCAATGATGTACCCACATGTAAGCACAAATGGATCCAATTGACAAAACAGAGGATGACTGATAGAGCTTTAACTAAATGAAAATGATTGTGCTGGCACAGCATGGAGCAGAACCAGAGGTGTTCGACAGATGCTTAACTGCTGCCTATGTGCTGTTAACATGATTTGCCTGATTTAGCAAAAAATGTTCCAGACTCTAAGTGATACTTCAGTGAACAGCCACTTTTGTCATCTGGTAGCTGATTGAGAATCAACATCGGACTATCCAAATAAACTGTTACCCTTCATCTTTTCTCCTTATATTGAAGTGTTGTGCATCTGCATAACAAAGGGACTGGGACAGACAAAATGAACAGGCACAGAGAGGTTATTTAATATCTGAGACTTCTCCTCTTTGTTTTGCAGCAGGAAGTCAGCGAGGTCCCCCTGACCCTGCCTTCAGAGACCCTGACTAACGGCGACCTCGACAGGGATGAAGCAGCTGAATTGGACGCCCTCGAGAGACCCGCGGCTACAATGATGGGTCCACCCTTGGTTTCCACAGCTTCAGCTGGTGGTCTCGTTGCCGCGGAGACACTGGAACCAGAAACTAATGCTGTTGAAGGACGGGGAGCTGCCCTCGTGGCTGCAGCGAGGGCCGTTGTGGCAGAGGGCGAACTGAAGCAGCGATTAGCAGCAGGGGGTCACCCATGTGCCCAGTGCGACAGAGTCTTCATGTCCATGCAGGGATTGAGGTCCCATGAGAGGAGCCACTCAGCCATGGCGCTTTTCAGCCGAGAAGACAAATACAGCTGCCAGTACTGCCAGTTCGTCTCACCCTTCAGACACAAGTAAGTAAGAGGAGCAGAGTCTGAGAATCTAAACTGTTTCTACAGTAGAGTCCCCAGATTAAATTTCACACATATTATCCATTGATCCTCCGTTGAACATTGATCTGTTCTGTATGTCCAGTTCCTTTCATTTTGTGCTTTTCAGTAAGGTTGGTTTAAGTTGTTGTCCTTAAGATTTTAGTCCTGGTTGATTTGGCGACAAGAAGTTCCTGGAAATTTTAGTTTTCAAGGAACAAAAAGGTTTCCTCAGCCCATTGTTGTCTGTGTTTCCATTGCGGTTTAAAGACTTGCGAAGATTAAGCACATTAGTCCGCTGACGTATGAAAAAGTACCATGACATGGAACGACGGCTGCTGGTGGTCACAACGGAAAACACTCTCTGCAGTCTGCAGCTCAGTGTGACTGGCTAAAAAATATCTTTAAAAAAAGAAACCTTCCTGCTGTATAGTATTTACTGATGTGCATTGTACTGAATGAAATGCAGAGGAGAAAACTAAAACTAAAAGCATCTTGAATTTAGCAGTAATTTAACACTGTTGTGATCTGGCTATGGGAGAGGGGACAGCAAACACTGTCACTAGATAACATGCATGCATCATTTCTTTTGAATCCCTCATGCATCTGAAGGCAATTTAAATCCAGCGCAGGAATAGCAGACTTTGCCACAAACAATATATGTTAGGTCATTATAGAATATATATATACCTGCATCAATAGATTACAATATGTAGCCCCGGTAGCAGTATATTTGAGATTGTCTCCCTTATATACCTTACCAGTCATGCATCAGGTGTTCTGCAAATCAACGTGATGTTAAACTTTGTACAGAGCCCTATTTTACACCTTACTCTGTTTACCCTTCACAATCCCTTTGAATCCTCAATCTTTTCTAAGATTTCCCGCCTCCTAGGAGAGCAAGACAAACATTACAGCGAGACAGACATTTTTTGGTAGTGTGATTTGTTTTATCCATCACAGAGACACAGAGCGAGAGGGGAAGAGAGAGTCCTCATCTCCTCTGAGCTCCCAGGTGTAATCCCTCTGTACTGTATGTGCCCTGACCCAGAAAGAAGCCGAATTCCCATGCCACCTAGGAGGCTGGCATTAAAAAACACAGCCAATGTCCCCACAGGCGCTCACACGTTCCCTCTCACCAAGGGATTGTGGGAAGATGAGTTCACCCCACGGCTCCTTGTTCTGTAGTCATTGGAAATATGCGGCTGTTGTTTGTGCGGTAAACAAAATCGAGCACTTTAGATGCTGCTGAAAAAAAAACCTGCAGTTAAAGAAAATTAAAGTGGATGCTGTAGAGTAGTCTCTCTCTTATTTTCCTGTACTCTATTCTTGTCACTTTCTCTCCTGATCTGCTATCCTTTTGTCCTTGTTCCATCTATTTTGTCATCTTTTATCCTCTTATCTCATAACCTCCCCTCTGTTTTTTTGGTTTTGTTATATATTTTGTCTTATCGGCAGTCTGGACAGACATGTGCAGTCTCACCATGGGCACCACAAGCCCTTCAAGTGCAAACTCTGCCCCTTTAAATCTGCCTACGTGAGTCGCTTGAAGAGCCACCTGAATAAGGCACACACAGGTAAAAAAAAAAAAAAAAAAAAAAAACACACACGCATCAATTCACAATTTACAGCTGTATCCATGACTAACAAGGTATTCCCAGACCAGAATAACAGCCTCCTGTTTATCATCTTCCACATAAAGATGCTGAAGGATGATTTAGCTAATCCTGCACATTGTAACCAATGGATTGGCTGGAGGAGCAGCTTCACCATTCACCGAGTACATTAGATACACCTAATTAAGCATATACAAAATCATTATATTTGGATTTAAGCACAAATAGCTCAGATGAATTTATTGTTTATATCGTTTATAAAGGAATATGGAGATGAAACCTTCAGCATGTTACAGAGGTGAATGCGTACAGGTGTCTTTAGTTAGATGTAGCTCTTTACCTGTGATCGTTTTTTTGTTGTTGAGTGAGCCAGAGGGGCAAAGTCATAGACATTCAAGCAAATGTAAAAAAGCTCCACTTAAGAAATCAATACATGAGCAAAATAAACTGAGAGAAAATCTCAAAGTGGACAACTACAAAGGCCAATTATCAAAAGGCTTGTCTGTGCTGGTTGGGAAAAAAAGAAGAAAAAGCAAAAAGAGTTAGCCTAACAACTGCTGTGGATAATTGGCACAAACCAATTTTGAGTTGCGATTACGTTTGAAAAGTAAAGTTTGGTGTTGTTGTGGATTGATATAAACAATATTTTAAACCTCACTTCCTGTGAAGATGTAATTTTATTTTGAAAGAAATCAGTTTCCTTATTAAACCACGTCTGGTAAGATTTTGTTACTCTCAGATCAGATTCTGTTGTAATGGCTCCTCTCCTCAGGATGCTGCTCGCATTAGGTTGTTAAGCAAATATATTCAACAGCTACAGGAAGAAAGATGCTATAAATCCCCCATGGGTACATTCAAATATCAACCAAAGCTGCCAGAAACACACACAGCAGCCAGCGCAGCATCAGTACAGTCATATATTGTCACGGCATAAATTACAGAAAGCGTTCAGTATATATGACTGTAATTTGTGAGTGAAATTATCTGTAGGCATTATATGAAATACTGTTCTTTGTGCAAGGCCCATCAACCTGCACAAAGCTTGCTAATTATGGGGAAAAAAAGGTTCCTCAATAACATTCAGACTCCCCTCCCTCTGGCAGTGTGAAACTACAGTATATATTAGTTTACATTCAAAGCTTAGTCAACTAGAATATTAGTTGTTTGACAATGTAGCTCTTGTTTCTAACATACAACTGCTTGACTTCCAAAATAACTACAAGGAAAGTGTAGTAGAATGTGGATAATGTTTATGTATGATACCTCAAGACATTTCTAATAAACATTATATATTTAGATATTTTTTCAATCAAAATTATGCTAATTAATTCAAGAGGAGTCCTAAAAGTGACATATATGTTACAGATTGGCTTAAAGGGCTTTGGACTATGTTAGTTTTGTTATAAAGGATCTTGAACCATTTGCAGGTCTTTGCAGATTCTCATCTAATTCTGCCTTTGTAGAGTAAATTTTCATTTAGCAGCCATGTTGTTGACTTGTGTTTCTTGGTTTCCCTCCAGGTGAGCAGCACACATACCAGTGCTTGTCTTGCCCCTTCTCCTCTATGACCATCAGCCAGCTGAAGGAGCACTCTCTGAGAGACCATGGAGAGGCCCTGACCCTCCCCAAACTCCGGGCTGCTACCCAGGCTGCTCACGGCGCCCTCAGGCCCTCACGGCTGGCCGGTAACACAGAGCAGAATCCGTTGGCTCTGGATGGTATGAGATCCTGCGTTATGTCATCCTAATAGATGTATGATCATATGATAGGCTTGTCAGGCCAGATCTGGAAAATCTCATTTGAGATTCAAAGCAGAATCCATTGTAATTCAGAATTCCTTAAAAGAGAGTTTCTTTACTTGAGGCTCTGAGTGGTGTTTGATTAAACATTTTTTTAAATAGACGATATGTTTTTGGAAATAGGCTTATATCATCTTGTCTACTCTTAAAAAATATCAAAAAATATTTACGGTTTCCCACAGCCCAGAAAAAAGATATAAATATCTTTCGCCCAAAGAAATTCTCTAAACTATCATAATATGACAATGGAAAGCATCAAATTCTCACATTTGAAAAGTTGAAACCAGCAAATGTTTTGCCATATATCAACATTTGCTGATTAATTTCCTGTCGAATAATTTATTAATAATTTTAGATCTAGCACATACAGTATATAATCTATAAAATACACATCTTGCTCTCGAAAACAAAATAAAGTAGCATAAGAAATGTAATAAACTAAAACTTAAGTTCTATCTATAACTATCACATTTTCTGGTGGGCCCAGGTGGGTTTTTCATAATATTAAAGTAACTCATTAATTTGCTATGAATATGGAAAAGCAGAAGTTAGAGTCAATAATTATGTGTTACAGCAGGAAAGTATCGCGGCACCGGTTGAATAAATAATTATATGATTTAGGAGTTTGACTGCCTAAGCCACCTTTAATGTTGATTATGACGCCTTTCTTTTACCGAATATTTCCTATCAAAGAGGCACCTCCACTGTATGTTGGTGCAGAATCCATCCCCTTGATGTGATGCCATGTTTTAGGTGTTTTAGTGGCCGAGCGTTGCACAGCATGCAGACCGTTCTTGGCAGCAGCTGTCACCTTGCTGCCGGAGCTGTGGAATCTTCCCTGGAGCTGAAGCAGGGCAGCATTCCTCAATGCACCAACCACCACTGTCAGCTGTGCCCTACCAAGACAAGTGAAGCATTGAGAAAGAGCAGAGCCGACATATTAAATGTCTCTCTACCTTGAAAAACTAGCTACCTTCAGTCAAATGTCTTGAATTCTGATATTTGAAGTGGAATAGAGGGGTTTGTTTTGAAAGGATTATGATTTGATTGGTGCTAAAACTATGATTGTAAGACCTGAGTTATTTGCTCTCCAACCCCATCCTTACTATTTTTATGGTGCTTTAAGGTCAGCCTTTATATTTATTTTAGCTGTTCTTCTCCTCCCCTGTCTTTTCCAACTCCTCACAAAAGTATTCGTCCTCTTACTTATGCGATGTAATAGACAGCTCCGGCCCTTAATCCATTCAACAAGACACATCGCCACCTTACGACAGACGTTTTGCTCCGTCTGCCATCTCATCTCCTTACATCTCCACAATGCAGAGAGGATATTAAAAACATGAATCAGCTGTGGCATTGTTTGATTTGTGCAAATTCCTCTGGCTCCTCTGCAAAAGTGGGAAACTGGATCTCAACCATTTTATAAAGTAAAAGTTTATTTTTTAGGTAATTTTTTTTTCTTCTATGCTTTCTCATACTCTGAGTGCTGAATGAAGCATTTTTCACATGGATAGATATTCTATTAGTGTCACTGTGGTTTATTTATTGATGTGTTTCGAGGCTCAAAGTAGGGCGAGAAGATGAGCTCGCTCACTGATATTATAGACTCTTGAGAAAGGGAATGAGGAGGGAAAGAGGTAGGGGACAAATGATGACAGTCATCGTAATACTTCTGTGTCTGTGGGGGAGGGGACATTTGATTCGTGATAGTCCTGTCTCCTTTAGAGAGCAAAGGATCAACTAATGTCTACTGATACTCTTTCATTAAATACAATATATACGCACAGAATTGGTGCATATTCTTTTTAAAGAAATCATCAGACATCTCTCATTAATAGAACAGAAGAGGCAGATAAAAGAGAAGATACATAAAGTAGGTTAAACTCCATGCTGCTTTGTAAAAACGCGCATTGGAATGAGTCTTAGATTCACAGGGCCTCTTGTGGATTGAAAACTAGTGCCCAAATCCTCTTGAATTTAGCAGAGAAAACATTATTTTCATCCCAGCGATGATGTGTTCTTGTTAGAGTGGTTACTTCCTGTATAGGTCATAAAATATGACCTATACATGAAAGAAGAACGTACAAATTGACTGGTAGCCTGTACACGTCTTGTGCAATGCGAAAAACATTTCTTCACCAGACATACCTCCAGACCAGAGGTGGATGAAGTACACAGATCCTAAACTTAAATAAAAGTACCAAAATAACAGTATTGTACTTCAATAGGAAATAAAACTGGCTGCATTTAAAATAAAAATGCATTCCAAAAGTATCAGAAGTAGTCATTCTGCTGTAAAGTGCCCCCACATTAAATTGTTAACACGGATGCATCAATTTTAAATGAGTGTTTTATTGTTGTAGCTGGTGGTTTTTCTCCTTTATGTAGAGTTAGGTAGTTTAGTCCAGCGCTTCTCAACCAACGGGTCCACTAAAAAGGATTAAAAGATACATTTGAGGGGTCCTGAGATGACTAATGTCTTACAAAAGAAGAAGTTCAGCTACATAAATCTGCATTTACTTTAGTTACTTTTCTTAAATCATTGCTTTTTTTGTGAAATATTGTAGAGTTTTACCTTGGTGGGCCTTGAACAGTCATTTAAATGAAACCATGTGAGAAGTTCAGAGGGAAATGTCTCTTTGGTGGAACTGCTAACAATTTATAAATATCTGAAACGTGGCGAAGGAGCACCAAGTAGACGCTGTTTTCTCCAACAAAACAGTTGGAAACCACTTGTTTAATCTATAGCAATTCATGTATTGAATGATGGAATAGGTTGTATTTTACAAGCTATTCAATTTTCACTTGACTCCAAACTGTTTGTTACTAACAACAAGTTCCTCTCATGTCTCTGCCCCTCTATTAGATCCGTCATACCTGGAGCCAGCTGATGTTCGTCAGCAGCTTAGTCATTACCAGCTGGCCTCCCGCAGTCAACTGTCTTCTGGCTCAACGGCGGCTGATAATCGACCAGACAGCGTCCTCACTTGTGAGTTTTGTGAGTTCAGCTCTGGATACATGCAGAGCCTGCGTCGGCACTACAGGGACCGCCACGGTGGCAAGAAGCTCTTCAAGTGTAAAGACTGTTCCTTTTTCACCTGCTACAAGTAAGGAAAGACTGCAGACTGATGCAGACTTTATGCAAAGTTTCTAAACTGTGTATGTTTATTACTTTAAAATACTATTACACAGATACTAAATAAATTCCCTCAATAGTTAAATATTCCTTCTCTCTGTCTCTGAATCCTTCTCAGGAATACCTTCACCATGCATGTGGAGGCCGGTCACAACAACATTGCACCTGATAACCTCCCTAAAGACCTGCGCTGCCCTCTCTGCCTCTACCACACCAAACATAAGAGCAATATGATTGACCACATTGTCCTGCACAGAGGTACACATAATGCAAAGAGCACACTTTACTTTAAAGGAATAGTTCAACATTTTGGGGATTCATTGGCTAATTTGCATTCTTTGGTCAATGTTTCTGCAACATTGATATGCACCTTATGTTCCATTACATGAAATGTAAATATTATTCAAACAAAGTAAAGAAGTAATAAAAACCTTAAGTGGAGCTATTTGTAATGAATAATTAGAGCATTGCCCACTGTGTATGAGAATGTTCATGCGAATTGAAAGAAAAGATTTCAAAGCAATGAAACTGACGTTGGTGTTTGTGTAGTTTCTATTTGAGACTAACTTCAGTGTTTGTTTTGAAACTGACAAAACCATCAAATAGTAACAGCCACTGGGAATACTTTTCTGTGTGTGAATGTGACAAATGTCATTTGATATCTCTCCTGCTCCCCAACATCTCCTCTTCCCATTCTGCGTTAGCTCTTGCTTCTTTATTTATAATAATCCACCTTGCTCTTTCACTCTTCCTCCACCAGAGGAGCGTGTGGCTCCACTGGAGGTCAGCCGCTCCAAGCTGTCGCGCCACCTGCAGGGCCTCGTTTTCCGTTGCCACAAATGCACCTTCACATGCTCCAGTGACCAGGCCCTGCAGCTGCACCTGCAGAAGCATGCTGAGATCAAACCCTACCAGTGCCAGCTCTGCTATTACGACAGCAGCCAACGGAGCCAGCTAGAGGAGCATCTACGCCTTGAGCACAAGGTCAGTGGGCGTCTATATATATATACTATATTTAAATGTATATAACTTACGTAACTGATTTATTCAAAGAGACTTTCCGGCTTATCTACGGAGACTCTTATTAATTGTGGTTTTCTCATTAGCACATGTCTTAATAATCAGTCTGCTTAATGGCTGTAACATGATATATTTACAGCTTATACACTCAACACAAACAGTGGAATTAATTCTATATGGCCTTTGCTGGTATTATGGGAAGTTTTTCATAAGTCTTTATTCCCACAGTGTACAAAACTAAATGTACAACTCCCAAAGCAGACGTAAAAAAACGATTGAATATCCTGATAACATTCGAATACCCAGAACTTAAAAAAACAGATTCAGTTTTAAGAAAGAAATGATATATACTGTATATATGTAATCGGGCGAGCAAAAAGAGTTTCATCTTTGGCCAGCGATGTCCAATGGTCTGTCTTTTCATACAGCAGCATAGTAAGGGACTAAATGACTTGTATTCACATTTGAAGTGATGCCGTGCAGCAGGTAGCATGAAGATGCTCTTACATTGGAACAGCAACATAAAGTGCAGCAACAGCAGAGGAAAAAGTTGATTTGGGGATTTAAGGATCACCCAAACGTCAGTGAATGCTGGAAGCTCTTTACCTCGCTTGTTCACCAGTTTAAAACAGATCAAATGACAAAAACAAATTGCTGGAACATAGATTTCTTTTTTTAACATGTATACCACCAACATGAGTTAAAACGTAAATACATTAAACTAATCCCAGCAGCAGTTTCACACTAAAATCCATATCAGCTCACTTTGAACTTTGTCAACGAAAAACACTGTTAATGAATCTATCAGAGCTTTCATTTATTGTAAGTGTGGTGTAATTTCTTGAACATACATAATTATAAGATCAGAAGTTATTAGAAGATTCCAATAACAGTTGGCCGTAAAGTTAATCAGGAGTATGAAAGTGTGTAAACTCTCATTTCCCATTCAAAGTTTTAGAATTCTTAAAAGGGAATATTAACATAAAAATTATTCTTACCACATCCAGGAGAGAAAATGTTTCGTCTCTCAGTCTGTCTTAATGGGGATAATTTGTGAGAAGATGTGAGAAGGCAGATGGTATTTTACAAGTTTAGAGTACATTAAACTAAAAGGGCACTGGTCCTTAATTTCACCCAAAGCATGCTGGGATAAGGCCCTGCCCTTATGTTAGCTGAAATAGGACTATTGAATGGAAAGTCTAATTAACATTTAGAGATAATAAAGAGAATTTACTCATGTTAAGAGGCACCAAATCCGACAAATTGACTGTTCTTCTGATTCAGATCATCCTTTGACAAAGAATTGGTGAATTGGTGCTACTTGTGATTGTATGTACTGACGATCAAGGTCACAGTTACTACAAAGTCACTGCACATCAGACAGATATGCTGGATCAGAACACAAAAATAAACCAATCACCCAGACTGTCAATCACTTAGACCTTCATGGGATAAAATCCAAATAGACCAACAGCATCATTGTGTAAACCATACTGCTGGCACCCTATTTCCCTGGTTAGGTCTACCTATATGGTACTAATGCTGTTGTCCAAAATAATTCATTTTAACTGTAATGAAGGTATGAAGACCAGAACATCATGAATAAAAGTCGGTCCAAGTGGTTAGCAGTGTGCAGGAGTTTTGGGTCCTGTCATGTGCTGCTGAAGGTCAAAAAATAGTCCAGAGAGCAATGAAGGCTACGCGTAAATAAATCTTTTTTTGCCATCAAGGTTATGTAAATATGTGCCTCAATCCAGGATAAACCTTATTTTCAATTGTTAAAATGCACTTTGAAGGAACAATAAGAGTGCAGGGCTCCTCCTGGGTGAGACAGAGAGCCTATTCATGGTAGGAGGAGTGAAAGAGCAGACATTGCCTCTGCTGGGAAGGATGCTGCAGTCCTCGGGGAGTGAGGGAGGAGGGAATTGCTCAGACAGAGTGACATCATTTGCAACAGGATGCTTTATGCAATGAATGAGATGGTTGTGTCATCAAAACATGTCATCTTCTCCGTTATTGATTTGTTCTTATGCTGCGTTGTACAGTATACAAATACACCTCTGGTCTGAGAGAAGTTCAGTTTTAATGTAGTAACTTTTTTAGTTGAAATTCACTTCATAAAAAAAGGAAAAATGAAGACCTAAACACACATAAATGTTATTCATTGTGCAATTATTGCGTCCGCCCCAAAACCCCCACATAAAAAAAGTTCTTTAAGATAAATACTTCTCAGAGCACACCACGCCAAACTGATAAGACCTCCTGTTTCTGATCAGGTTATCCGCAACTTCGAGCTGATGGGCCGCGTCAACCTGGACCAGCTGGAGTTGATAAAGGATCAAGGGAGCAGCGCAGAGGAGGACGAGGAAAGAGAAATGATGGAGATGGTTGGTGATGGAAAAGTAGCTGCACACGAGGAGGAGGAATACGACGACGAAGGAATGGAGATTATGGAGAACATGGTGGAGGAACAGAGAGGGATAGATGATGACGAGATAGAGGACAACTTCAAAGAGGAAGAGGAGGAGGAGGAGGAAGAAGATGAGGAGGATGTCAGGGGGGTGGAGGAGGAGGAGAAGCCCAGCCTACAAGGTAAATACAGATGAAGCAATCTTTGCTGTTCTAATGAACATCTACTAAAATTCATCTTTACTCTAGCAAGGTCCATATCCAAGCGAAAATTTGCTTCTGACTGTGAAATACAACCACTAATGTTTGCTGAAAGAACAAATATACCTCACACCCGACCAGTCAAGACCAGAACTACTATTTAACCGCTGCTGCTATTTAAGCACAACACATTTCTTAACAAAAACCTCCTGGGATTACACCATGAATGAGAATCTGCTGAAAAGCCATTTTCTGTCGTGTTCTCAGTAATTATACATCATATAGTGATCCGTGTGAAAACTCTCCTGTGTCTCATTTTAAGCCATGTGAACGGGCCTATGAGTAAGAAAACAATCACACTGCCAGAATACTGGAGGTCCCATAGCGTACATGTGGTTTTTTAAAATGTGTTTTAGCTAGCCTTTTTCTCATGAGAAGTGTTTTTCTTCCAAAATAGCCACAGTCTTAGTCAAGTATACTTGACTGGTATTGGTTGCTCACTGAAGGAGCCAAAAGATATACTGATCATCCCTGTTCTACAGAGAAGCTATTGCTTTGTGATTGATGTATCAATCACCTAATAATAAACAAACTATAGCAATTCACATTTTAACTGATTTTAAATATTGTAGCAAATATGTACACTTGTGCTACTATTTTGGGACTGACCGATCATTTGAACTCTATTTCCCAGAGGTCCTTGCATCTCCCACCAGCAGCAGCAGCAGCAACACCTCTGCGCCCAGCAGTGCAGAGAAACGTCTTCCCTGTGAGTTCTGTGGCCGCTGCTTCACTAACAGCCTCGAGTGGGAGCGTCATGTCCTTCGACACGGCATGTTAGTATTTTTTAACTATTTCTCAATCTTCAATCTTTAATCAAAGCAATTATAAAAATAAAAAAAACACAATCTTTTATTTTCTATTCATTTAAAATTGTTGTTTTTTATGCAAATAACAACTACAGACGACGGTAAAGAAGTAAAAGAAGAACATTTAGAATTTTTTATGGTTTACACTGACTTTTGGATGGTTGTAATATTTAGAAATGATTGTGTATACAATTTTTTGTATGTATTTTGTATAACGAAGCAGCGACGACAGCAACACACAGATAGACTTGTCAGAGGCGCACCTGTGCCAATGAAAATGTTAAATCAAAGCCATATATGGCATGGCTGTGGACTTTTGGTCTGGTTGTATTAGTATATATCTGCATATTTCAAATAATGTCTTTTTACATGAAAAAAGGCACTTATGTTTGCCCCCTCTCTCATTGTTAGGACGGTCAATAACAGTAACATGGACAACAGCACCACCTCCGCATTTGAGGCCTCAGCTTCATCTTCCACCGGCTCCTCTGTCTTGATGGACACAGGATTGGACGCGTCCAGCAATGGCAATGAGGAAGGGAACCCCGCTGATCTCTCACTGAGCAGTCCAAACCAGTACGTGGAAGGCAAACAAATGCTTGACACCAAAAAGGATCAACAGTTTGGTTGAAGTGATTGTGGCCCGTTGGGATACTGTGCTGGAAACTGATGACCATGGGTAGGATCGGCACCGAGCTGAATCGTAAAATAGGACGTTAAAGGAAAGAAAAAGATTGAAACTGAAAAAAAAGTGACTTCTTATGAGTTGGCGCATTACTAGATTTTAGGTGTTACATATTTAAGTATTAGATTGTTCTTCATAAAACGGCTGAGCTCTTTAAATGGGCAGTCCCCTAGGACAGATCTTAATATATTGGTAACCAATAGTGAACAGAACTCTTTATTGCTGACATTCTGGTCAAATCTACAGTGAAAGATCCCACCTAGATGAAACGAAGCTATTTATAGAGAAAGATGTCCCAAATGATTAACTAAATTTAGTATTTTATTATTTGAAGCACCTTTTACGCTCCCCCCAAAAACAGGGGGACTGTAGATTTACCCAAATGGAACAAACATGATATGAAAGCATTTAAAACCGTGGCCCACTGTAGAGCTACCTATTCCTGTTTCTTGTCGAAATTTGAGACTTTTTTTCATCTTAGCCTGTGTGTTAAGTGTGTAGAAGTATTCCTCGAGAAAGAATCGCACCTTATCTATTTTAGTAAAACCACAAAACATGTTTTCTTTATTCGTAGAAATACTGACAATTTCCCCCCCAATGTTTGTAGCAAATTGCTATATTTTAGGTCCTTTAATATTATACTACGTATAAGCCTTTCAGCCTGTGGCACCCTTTGCATTTTGACTGTACTATTTCATTGTCCAGTAATTTCACGTGATGGAATAATGGAAATAATGGTTAAAATGCCCCTTACCCTGTAAGATATATTGTTTGTAGTCCGGGTTAAACAATATCAACCTGTGCACTCAGATGATCAATATAACAACAGAGATATGTTCAATGTGTCATGACTGTATCCACATGATATAGGTATCCGTTAAACTGAGCATACCAAGAGTTAACCTGGAGCATAACTACAGGTTTTCATAACAGTGGCGTAATAAATTGTCATCATTATAAATAGACAGAAATCACACTTGTCTTTTCAGTGAAATAATTAATAATTGGACGTGCATCAAAATGACAATTAAATGCAAAGTTTTGACGAGGCTGACCACCACGGCTGAGTGTTGAAGCCAGTGCGTAAGTGCCTTAACAGTCCAGTTCCTCTAATGGCCACTAGATGGCTTTAATTGCTTTTTTATTTTTTTTAAAGTCAGCTAGTTTGAAGTAACCAGGAAATCAACCCCAATCTCTCTTTAAATTGTTTTCCAGAATAATTTATGGCCTCAACAGCTAAATTTACTTCTACTAATTTGTGTCTTTGTGGCAATTCTGACAGTCATTGTTTAAATACAATCTGATTACATCAAATTAGATTGGATTTTATTGTAATTGCACAGAGTTTTAATACAACGACGTAGTGCAATCAGCAGCAAAGAGGATGTTGAGGCCTGAAGTGTTGGTTTGACCTGATTCCCAAAAATATATATTCTAATCAACCCTTTCAGGTAATTATACATGCAGAGAGCTTTGTTTTTTTGGCCAAAGTCTTGAGATATCCATCTCTGAGATTTCTGCTGATTCAATAGAAGTAGGTGGAATTGAATTTGTTATACTTACAGCATCTAAGAAATTGAGTAGATTTCAGTGGAACGACTTTCTACCAAACAAAAAGTCCCGATGAAAACTGTTGATAGTTTGATCTGAGTGTTGTATTATATTATCCAAAGTGAAAGGGAAGGCTGTTTATGGAAATTCAATGCTTAACTGGGTATTATTTGGAGCCATGTTTGCTTGATTGACAGATGTCTCTGTCTTTCACAGTCAGCCCTGGTGATTACATGAACTCCATCCCGGCCCCTCTATATCAGCCACATTCAGATTTTTAGGCTACAAATGACTGACAGGCTGGCATTAACCATAAAACTCAAATCTTGACCTTGAGACCTCCCTTCAGAAACGTATGGCGGATGCCACAGACAAATTAGATTTGCTTTTTTGCAGTCTGTGGTCCAGTTCTTTAGTAATGGGATTCACTGAAAAGACAAGTGTAACCAGCACTGAAAACCTTAAATCATTGGTTTCCACATAGAGTCTATTCTCCACTGGGACTCTATGTTGACTTTTGAAAAGGTATAAAATCCCCCAACTTAAGCTCCTTTAAATACTGTATTGGCACAACTGTCATAGCCTGGATATGTGTGCTTCTTTTAAGATGAAGTTGTCATGTTATTGTTGATACTGACAAAAGGCAGAGATTGTATATGTTGAAAGTTGCTGCTTGAATACCCTAAAGCCTTATAAGATAATAAATAGCAATTAAGTCAAATGTAAGCCCAATTCCAATGAGACCAATAAGCAACATGAAACAATCGGAAATTTTAACTTTAAAATACAATTTTTAAAAAGGGCACAATTATTGTAATTGTGTTCTTGGTACCAAAATATTTACCAAGACTGCTGTGTTTGCTGCTGTGTCTATCCTGAGCATTAAACCATTGATGGAAATGGGAAATTTGGGTTTTGGAACCCAGGCGAACCATGTTTGCAGCCATGTATAGAAAACAAACCTATTTGTTAAGTGTTTGAACCGTGGTGTTTCAGAAAGGATAATTTAACCCTTTTTCCTTTAGGTGTTTTCATTTTTTTTAAAGAAGAAAAAAAAAGAAAACTAAAAATGATAGCTAACCCTTAGGGAGCTTTTTTGAATCCCCAATCCAACATTATTACGCTGTTGTACAATGTCTGGTTACAATGAAAATATCTCCTTTTCTGTACTGTAATGGGAATGAGCAGATAGGAAGAGTAGTGTGGTTGTACAATATTTAAACACATGAAGGAAAAGTATGCAGTTCGCTATTAATTAATGGCCTGGGCTTTTATTGTGAAGAAGAAGGAATACTAGGCAAAGTAAGAGACAAGAAAAGGGGCATTTATCTAAACTGCTTGGTCTTTTTCTGGGCTTGGCCAGTCGACCTATAGATCCCTCTGAGATCTAGCTGACTCATGTCCAGTCCAACATCTGACACTCCAGTATCTTCTACCCATGACCAGTAAGGACATCAGCTCACTTGCTCCAAATAGGCCTGCCCTTACATGTAGTCTACCCAGACAACAGAGGTGGGAATGTAGCAGCCCCACTGTGCTCCTCAGTCCTTGTAATACCTTAAAAAAAAAAAACTGTTGAGTTGGTGCTGAATCTCATAGCCCTTTTTTCTGTTTTTCAGGACCAGCGTGTAGCTTTTTTGAAAGTAAAACTGTTTGAAACCTGTTGTTGTAGAAATAAGCTTTGTTAAGGCAGCTTGTTGCCCAGCTTGAAAGCCCAGATGATAAATTGGGGACAATCTGGGTAACGAAGCTGTCGACCCAAAATTGTTTGTTGTTCTGTGATCATTTTTAATAGAAAAAGACTATGAATCCCTCACTGTGTGCAGTCTCTAGACTGTAATATTCCCAGTTTACCCAAAGTTAAGACCCTGCTGACAACACACTGGATACTTGTATATATGTTTAGTTTGTTTCCAATGAATTTCTCTTTTCAGACTGTTGTCTCCATAGTTTGACACTAGAATCTCTCCTTCTTGCCTTTCTTCCCATACAAATCTGATTACCTGATGGTGGGTTGTGATGTTGCCTAGAATGATTGTTTACAATTTTATTCCATTTATCTCTGGATATTCTGTAAATATTGTAATTCATTGTCTTTTTTTAACTTGATAATAAAGTTATCAGATAACGGTTCATTTTGTTTCTCTTCTTTGTGCAGACTCGTAACATAAATTAAATCAGAGCTCTGAAGTTTGACTTTTACTTGCTTAACATTAGCACTAAGATGTTATGGGTTAAACATAGAATCGTGGGAACATGCAGCATTTTTACTTTGTAAAATCACTCTCTTGCATTTTCTGCAGACTTGATTCTCTTTTGATATCACGCATAATATCACTTCCTTGTGTATGATAAATAACATCCGCTGCCCTCTACACCATTGAATTATGCATATCAGTGCAGATGTCAAACTGTTAAAACTCCCTGATAAGCAAGCTTCCTGAATAGCAAATTGAGAATTAAGTGTAAGTGAAGTGCTTCACTGTCAAGGGGAAAGTGACTTTTTTATAATCAAATCATCTTTAATGCCTTTTTTTCTAAAGAAACTAGTGCCTGTTCAGAACGGGCCAAATGCTTGGCCTGTTGTGTTGCTTCTTGCAGTTCCCCGCAAGAACTGCTCATATAAATAACTTCACAGTCAACACTGAACTCCCTTGGGTCTTCAGCAACACACCTGCCATGACATAGTTGGGTCACACACCCAGTGGCGGATACTCAGACACCGAGGAATTCAGTCTGGTTCAAGAGACAAAACACCAGGAGCAGAGTTTACCACAAAGTAGGCAACTGCTTGGGACGTCAACTAAAATGGCCCCTTACAGAAACAGAGGAACTATAATGTTCAGAAATGAAAATGATTTGATCATGTTACTATTCCAAGTCATTGTACCCTGAAATAACTTACTAAATGCCCCCAAAGCACTTTTAAAATGTGCAACTCACCTGTACTGTGTACTCCTACTTCAGAGGAAAATGTAGTACTATATTTACCTAAAAGTAAAGTCACAGATTCAGATTTTACTCACACAAAATATAACAAATAAAATATGAAGCACTATTATTCATTTTACTATCCAGCATTATAATTGTAAATGTAACTACATTCTCCTCCCATGTCTTTTTTTAAACCCGTGTAATGAAACCTTAATCTGGATGGACATCCTCTCCTCTCTTCTACTTCTTCCTTAAACACCCTGTGGTCTAAATCTCTTATAGTATGTTCTGCCTTTACTGTCCTAATCCAACTTTTTTTCTGCCAAAGTTCAGATATTATCTTTTTGATTAGAGCTTTACATTTACCAGAAAGCATGTCCACTATGCCTCATATTTGGTGATTTATTAACTATCTGCAAATTCATCACCCTTTTAATCCCACACGTGCGGGTACCCAACAAACTTCTACAACTATTCCCAACCTCTGAACTCTAAATAAGCATTGAACAAGTTTAAACATTTGATCCTTCCTGATTTACATCAAAGCCTGTAAACTTAAAAGAACTGCTGCAGAGTAAATTCCCAGCTCCACCCTGTCTGGGCTCACTTCTTCCTCCCACCAACATACCAACAACCGCTGCCATCATCTCAGCAGTATAGACTGATCATTTATTTGTAATTCTATCCCATAAATACACTTGAATGTTGGATATAAACTCCTGTTCCTAAATGATCATTTTGGACTTTTCAACCATCAGTAAATATCTGTGAATAGTAAGTAAAAATAATTCTTTATATACTGGTTTTCACTTAGTATTCTATTTAAATCAGTCTTTCTTTAGCTCTTCAGATTTTTCTTCCATCCAAAACCCATTCCCATTGAGTTGCAAAGTGCTGTTTGCACAAAATCCAACACTACACGTCCTTGAGTCTCTAGCAAATGTGAATGTACATTTCACGAGATCTGCAAAGGACCCATAGAGACAAATATTACTTGAAGATACTTCATGTCGTTACTTGTAGATTTTTGTTGGATAGGATTCTCTTAGGGAGAAGCCATTATTATTTCTTCATCTATTAAGCCAACGCAAATATCTGTCTCCAGGAGCCAGAACGCAAAAAAAGGTTTGGCATAACAGACAAAAAAAAGATGATTTGAGGAATTCTAGTCATGAGAAGGTCACTGCAAAAATATATTTTCAGCCATGAGGGCTCTGGGAGGGCAATTGGTCAGTCCATGACCTTGGTACAGACGGAAATATCTTTCCAACTATTGGTTGGATTGCCATAAAGTTTATTAGACATTCATGCTGCCTAGAGAATGAATGGTGATCGCATGACCTTTCCTGTAGGGCCACCATGAGGTCCCCATTTGTGATATATGGTGAAATGTTTAGGAACTTGGATCATGCTCCAACATAAGGATGAATTGTAAGAACTTTGGTTATCCCCTGACCTTTAATCTAGGGCCATCATCAGGTCAAATAGACTAATACCGGATGACAGCTTCATCTGATCGGTTTTGATCTAATTGAGCTAACACATCCTCACAGAGCCGCTAACACGACTGTAGACTCTTTGTCTTGTCTTGTTTTGTCATGTACTAATACTAATTCCTGCTTCCTCTGTCTTATGTTTTTATCATGGTTCAGGAAGGTCAGATGGACACCACCACCTCTTGAGCCTTTGTGTTGTTGGTGATACTCAGCGGAAAAACACTCTGGAGGAGTAATTAAATGTGTGAGCGACAACATTATTGACCAAAGTTAACAGATGTCAAACGTCTTGTTTATGTATTCTAGCTTTTGTGCACCATAATTTCCCATTTTCAGTGACACATAGGATTTCCTCTGCAACATGTCCACAGAGCCCTTGAAACATCTAATAATACTCCCAGCAGCTCGTGCACAGGAAATAGCTTCGAGCTGAGGAGGCATCTCAGTGGCCTTCACTCTGTTACACCCTTCCACCCTTCTGTTTCTCTCTCTCTCTCTGTCTTTACTCTACTCCACACCCAGCAAGAGCTGTGCTGACCAAAACCGCAAACCCTGCAAATGCCAGTCATGCATGTATGTGTGTGTGTGTGTGTGTGTGTGTGTGTGTGTGTGTGTGTGTGTGTGTGTGTGTGTGTGTGTGTGTGTGTGTGTGTGTGTGTGTGTGTGTGTGTGTGTGTGTGTGTTGGATGTGTACGTGTTTGTGTGTCTGTGTAAGACCACATGCATGAAATGCTGCAGCTCTTGCGCCCTAAATACCACAAGTCATTGAGATCAGCAGGCAATGCTTCCACTTTATATTTCACAGATTGGTCTTTTCATTTTTTCAACATCTCCATGTATCTCTAAAAAAAAACAAAAAAACAGCACTTAGAGGAGTCCATCTGTAGCGTCATTTCTTTTGCAAGTCTCAATTTCACACATGTCCTCTGAATTTCCTCTCCCGCCTGTTATAGAAGGGGCAGAGTCTTTATTTCACATGTCTAACATCATCTCTTAAAAATATCTCCAAGTCACCAGGGATTAGGCTGTAATCTCTGTGGCTCACCACTTCAGAGGGGGGGGGGGGCGATGGCAGACTGACGACCCCTGGAGACAGGAGCAAGAGGCACAGCCACAGTAGGGAGGAGGGTAAAGGAGGACGCTGCTGCTGCTGCTGCTGCTGCTGCTGAGTGGAGCAACATAAGGAATGCCTGATGAGCGTGTGCTTTAGCCAAGGAAGGCAAAGGCACAGCTCCTGTCATAATAACTGGATGACAAGAGAGAAGGGGGGGGATGAGATGAGGAGCGATAGAAAAGAAAGTCAGGATGGAAGAAGAGTCAGAGAGCTAGAAGATCAGGGAGGGACTGTTGAGAGGAGTGAGACATTAACAGATTCACACATACAGTGATAGAAAGTGAGGTGAAGTGATATGAGAATAAGGAGAAAAGTGGCCTGGGGAAGAGACCCCCATCCAGCATATTATTTCTGGCACTTAACAGTCCTCTCAGAGTCAGCTCTGAGTTGTGCAGCATGTGAGGCAGAAGTCAATAAAGCCTCTGAATACTGAGTGCTGGATGGATGATATTGAAATTCGTCCATGCTTGAAGGAACGGGGGATTGTGATAACAGCCTGAAATGCTAACTCAAGTTCAGTAAGGGAAGCAGGCTTATTCCACCAATGTTGGTTCTGAAAGGAACATGATGACAAAGCACCAAAAATGTATGCATCAAAAGGTTAAATGCAGAACAGTTTTTTTGATCACATGTTAATGTAAAGTTGACGTAAATGTGAAATCTACAATTATATTATAGTTCTACAGAAGGGAAAAATAACATTGTTCTGTATTACATTTTGTTTCTCTACTCTTATTATAACGTACCCTCCCTTGCCATGCACTGTTTCATGAAAATAAATGACAATAAAAGGCTTTTTATGAAGTAAACTCATAAGGGGCTCTTGAGGTTGGACAAGTTGAAGGGAAAAATATGTATGCTACTGTTTAATAATATGATACTTACATAGGCTACTATATATATTTTAATGTGTGTTTTTTTTTTTTTTTTTAAATCGAAGTGTATTGGAGAAATTATACTACAGGGAGTATATTCAAACACTTATGCCCTAATATTTATATTAAACTACTAGTAAATAAAGCTGCTAATTGGGTACACATTGACAAACTGAAACATTTAAGTGTTTTTTTTTTTTTTTAATAGATCACTTTTAGTAATCAAATATAAAATAACATTATAATAGTAAGTGGCCACTGTGCATTAAGAGAAGCCTACTTTTTATACTTTGGAACATTTTGCTGATAATACTTTTACATAACTACAAGGTTGAATACAGGGATTTTCCTTGCCATGATGTTGTTTTAAACTGAGGTGTAAGATAAAATAAGATAAGATAAGATAAGATAAGATAATCCTTTATTAGTCCCGCAGCGGGGAAATTTACAGGATTACAGCAGCATAGAGGATAGTGCAAACAAGAGACATAGTAAAAACAAGATCAAAAATTAGTATTATAAATAAGCAAATGAGCAATAAAAAACAGTAAAAAATTCACAGTAACTGAAATATTATATATACAGACGGAAACTATTATAACTATTGTATTGCACAGTGTATTGCAGAGGTTTTTAGTGTCTTATCTAAATAAAGGAAAAGAGGGGAATACGTTAAAAAAAACAAAAAACTACAAACACGATATAATAATAATAATAATTGGTCATTGTAAGCACCGCAAGTCCTTCCTTCCTGCTGCTGTCAGGCTGCACAACCAGCTCTGCTCCCAGTAGACCACATGACACTAATACACAATACAATATTTATAATAGTTTCTGTCTGTATATATAATATTTCAATTACTGTGGATTCTCTACTGTTCTTTACTGTTTATTATTGCTCATTTGCTTATTTATAATACTTATTTTGATCTTGTGTTTTTTTTATTTACTATATCTCTTGTTTGCACTATCCTCTTTGCTGCTGTAATCCTGTAAATGTCCCCGCTGCGGGACTAATAAAGGATTATTTTATTGTATTTTATCTTATCTTATTGTAGCTGCAGTTCCAAGGCTCCCCAGCAGGGGCGCTGTGGCTTAAACATCTCACACAGAAGAAGAAAGGCGAAAAGTCATGGCGGCTGACAGTTTGTAATGAGCCAACAAAAACAGACAAGATTCTCGCTTTGGATCCACCACGTTTGAAACTAAACCCCGGGGATTTAAACAAACAAAACAACAACAACAACAACAACTCTGACGGCAAAATGCAGATAACTTTGAAAACCTTACAACAGCAGACGTTCAAGATCGACATCGATGAAGAGGAGACGGTGAGAGTTGCAACCATGCATGTTGTCCAGGGGGCTTGGAATGGGAGTTGGGTATGTCCTGGAACGGAGGACTTTCATTCATAAAAGGAGAGCAACGCACATGGGATACATGTGTAGAAGCACGAGCTGCTCAGGTTGATCTGGATTATGTGTTGAGGCTGGGGCTCGAGACAGATAGGCGTGATTTATTTAATGATGTACTGGTGGGGAAAGTATTTGTATTGTCAGCATTTAGACGCAGCCCACATTGTGGAGGAGGGGGGGGTACTCTTAGTTTATCATGGGTAGTCCTCCAGCAGTGTGTTTCTGTTTAACTCCTCTTTTATGAAGCACACTTTGGACTTTATTTTGCTATCTCGTGCTCTATATTGAGGGCTGAGCCATGTGATCAGGTTGAAACCTGATTTATTGTGTATTACAGGATTATGCATGGATAACAAAAACAAAAAAAAGTGTCATTTTGTTCCACAGGTGAAGACATTAAAGGAGAAGATCGAGCAGGAGAAAGGAAAGGACAATTTTTCAGTTGCTGGACTGAAACTGATATATGCTGGTATGATATCTGCTGCTAAACACCCTTCCTTAAATCCTCACATTTCTATTTCATTAGAGTCTCTTTATAGTTTTTTTTAATTTATTGGTCTGTTGGCAAACCACACCAGACTCGTTCAGATCAGGAAGCACCTGGTTTATCCAATGTTTTCATTGTCACCGCCATTGGAAACCCGAAACTGATCATGAAAGCGTACACATTAGTAGTTTTGATTCAAAGTGTTTTTGAAGCCTACATTAAGTGTGTCAGTTTGCCTTTATTGGTTTACTGTTTACATATCCGCTTGTTTAAGAAAGGAGATGCACTTATGACTGCTGGCGATCAGTAGTTCTCTTGAATACCTATGTTGAATACACTTATTGTAAGTCGCTTTGGATAAAAGCGTCTGCTAAATCACTGTAATGTAATGTAATATCCTTTTAAAATGTGTATACTATACATGGAGATCTAAGTGTGACTGTTAAACCATATTTGAAAGATTCTTTTTTTATTTAGCCTTTAAATGGCAGAAGTTGCCCAACTCTCAACCATGATATGTCAAATTTTGAGAACTTGTGTAATTACAAGTAAGCATCCGTTTGTATTATAGCTGCTGCATTGTTACGGACGTGTCCACACATTGTCTTAGTTCTACTTTTCTTACATAGAAAGATCCAAATGAATTAATTTTGTCCATGTTATTTTTAAATTCTCAGTATTATTTTACAGCTACAACAATGCAGAGCTGAAGAGCTGGTTACTAGTCGCTGAAAGCCTGCAGTGTTGTTGCTGTTTAAAAGGTTAAGCTGATGCCTTAAAGCTCCCAGCATGGTCTGGTTTTCTAAAATGGTTTTAATCTCCTGTTGCCAATAGCGCAAAACCTGACAGCAAGAAAGCTGCCAAAGAACACGTCAGACAAACAAAAATGTTAGCCAGATAACTACAAAGGATGCAGCTTGGTTTGGCAACTGTTTCCTGAAATGCCTACCTTCATTTTTTCAAACAAGCGTTGCAGTCAGCTGACTTTCAAAACAAGAAGAGATAAATCTCGGGGAAAACCGGGTAGGAATAGAAAAAACAAACTAAAGTACGCAACTGTACTTTGTGTCTTAAAACACTTAAACATAACACATATCCTCTGTGTATGCTTAAGGATATTTAAGCATTTTTAGAAAGTGGGGCTTTGTGTGACCTACTTAAAGTGATTTCTCAGACATAACACACTAAAAAAACAATGTAACAAAGAGAACCAGATGTGGTGATAAAAGCAGGCGATAAACCACTCAACAAGCTTCTATTCAACGCTGAAATATGATACCACCTATTGTTCCGTCCCTGCGTGTTGTGTCACAGTTCACTCCGGGTAAAGCCGATAGAATTGTGACTAATGTTTCTGTTTCCACACAGGTAAAGTCCTCAGCGATGACGCGGCTCTCAAAGAATACAAAATCAGTGAGAAGAACTTTGTGGTCGTCATGGTGACGAAGGTGTGTGAATTAGAAATTGTTTCAGTAAATATCGAACCGATTGTACAATTTTCTTTTGGTACAGCATGCCCATGAGTTTTAGAAATATGAGCTAACACTGAACTATGATTTGGTTTTGTAACTTTCCATTTCAGCCACAAACCACTTATGCCAACTGACCTGTTGTCGCTATCAAGTGATTTTTAGAGAAGTAACATGTTTTTATGTTTTAAAAAAATTGCCTCGCAGGCTAAATCGGCCTCGGCCGCCCCGCAGCCTTCATCTGCCACTTCAGCTTCCAGCACTGCAGCTCCCGCGGCACCTCCTGCCTCATCGTCCAGCTCTGAAAGCACATCGGAGCGAGCCTCTACAGACGACAAACCAGAGGAGAGGCGGTCTTCTACTGCTGAACCAGCTTCCACTCCTGTCGGGTAAAGATGGGTATATGTTTGTCTTTGACTATCTATCTGGTTTCACTGAGTCTTTTATTGAGAAGTGACGTGCAGATCACGCCTCACCCCAAGGTCTGTTTTCTCTTTCAGAAGCTCTGAGGCTTCAACAAACACAAACCTGATTGATGAGGCGGTTTCAAATCTAGGTAAGGATGCGTTTGTGAACATTATTTATCTGTCATTATTGTATGGCGTTTTGTGAGCGGGAGATCCGACAGAAATATCATCGTAATAAATCTGATACAGGAACTTTGTCACAAATACGACACCATTTGTTAGACAGAAGACAGTTTTAGCCTTTTTGCTTTTGAGCCACTTTAAAGCTCTTCGGTCACACTGCTAATCTTTTTCTGTGTGTATATGTTCATTTAGTGACGGGCCCATCGTACGACGCCATGGTGACCGAGATGATGCTCATGGGCTACGAGAGGGAGCAGGTGGTAGCAGCTCTGAGAGCGAGTTTCAACAACCCGGACAGAGCTGTGGAGTACCTGCTCACAGTAAGAACATCTTAACTCTGTGGACGTAGCAAATGTGTTGTAGAGCAAATCGCTGGAGTGGATCTTAATAGATTATATCTCTCGTTTTGGGCAATCATAGAGCTAAGCATCCCTGCTCAGGTCAGGATCTTGTAAATATTGAATTTACATTGCCTTTAGAATGTTTTATTATGTTGGTTTGAGTTTAATCGCCAATGACATGCATGGCACGGTTATACAAATCCCCCACCCTGTGTGCATGTCGTGAAGTAACCCACAAACTTTGAACTGAAGTGAACTACAAGTAATCATGAACTCAACAACAAATTGCGGCACCTATATTTTATCTGATCTTGTTTTTCTATTAATTGTATTTTGTGACTTTTCTTTCAGGGTATTCCAGGCAGAGATTCGGGCCATGCATCGGGACCAGAGGCGGTGGTGCCTCCAGTGAGTGTTCAGTCTGCACCCATAGGGGGTATCAGCCTTCCTGCCAACACCGGCTCTTCCCCGAGTGCTGCGGGAGGTAAGTGGCCAATACTATTCAGCATATTCCAAAAGCTCTAAATGAGCAAACGTCCTGTTACTATCCTTCTTTATCTGTCTTGTTGGTGCTTAAAATGTCGGACTATCATTTTTATCCTCGAAGGCAACCCCCTCAGTTTCCTAAGAAATCAACCACAGTTCCACGTGATGCGACAGCTGATCCAGCAGAATGCCGCTCTGCTTCCCGCCCTGCTGCAGGAGATCGGCAGGGAAAACCCTGCGCTGCTGCAGGTGGGGAGGACCTTGACACAGTTATGATTAAATAAGGTCATGGTTTAAGCATTGGGGTGTCAGTTCACTTAAAGGGGTACTCCATCAGGTGGTAGTGTGTATGTATTAAAAAAGATATTATTTCAGTTTGGACTTTTCGACGCGCCAATGTTACAGTCTGGAGGTGTGGGGTTTGAAAGCTGAGGGGATTTAGGAGGCAGGAATTAATTTATAGCATCCAGCATTTTGGGGTTTGACCCATACTAGAGACTAAAAGTCAGGATTTTTACCATTCTCTTTTAAAGCTGTCTGTTGTGAGTCCCCAAAATGTATAGGAAAAACAAATATACAGAAGGCGATTATTATATTTTTAGTGTAATACATATCCGAGTCATAGGTGTCAAGGAAACGTTTCAATGCGTCCATTCTCTATGCCTAAAATGTTCATTTACCACTCTAGGAGATAAGCAGCCACCAGGAGCAGTTCATCCAGATGCTGAATGAACCCAATCCAGAGGCGGTGCCCGCAGGTGGTGGAGGTGGAGCGGGAGGAGCAGGGGGAGCCGGAGGGTTAGCAGGCGATGCACCCGGCGGGAGTCACATGAGCTACATCCAGGTCACGCCACAGGAGAAAGAGGCCATTGAGAGGGTGAGGGTGGAGCACCACACTGTCACCAACCTTTTCCTCTCAGTCTGAAGTTCAGGAATATGATACACAACTCTGATTATGTTCAATCGGAACGCCAAAAACGTCACTTTGATTTTTATCTTTCACATAGTTTTGAGACTGTTAAGCATAAAGCAGAAAATATGATTTTCTTATTAAAGTATTGTTTGGCTAATTTGCAACTGTTCTCTCTCCAATTCCAGCTAAAAGCTTTAGGATTTCCAGAGGGACTCGTTATTCAAGCCTACTTTGCATGTGAGAAGAACGAGAACCTGGCGGCCAACTTCCTTTTACAACAGAACTTTGACGATGATTAAGTTTTCTTTTTTTGACTTTTTTTCTTCCTCTACTTTTTGATTGCTAAATATGTGTACAACAAGCCTTTTACATTTCCAAAAAAAAAAAAAAAGAATAGATTTATTCACCACTTCCACATTTACCTTTCTTAATAACACTGGATCATTATCAGCTGTTTGTGATCAGTTTCAAAAATGGAGGAACAATTAAAGTACTATAACTTTGCATCACAAATCACCTGTGTGCTATTGATTTTCTTGAATACTTTAGTTAATCAATATTGTTTGCAGTATGTCACATTATAAGTGAGGTTTGTTCAGGATAGATCTAACAGTATTCATGCACTCTTATTGTTCTGTTTTTTCTTTTTTTATTTGACAAGTAATGGAGATTTGAAAAAAATAAAGTTGTGCACAACGTTTATGGCACTGGTTCTTTTTCTCTTTTACATCCCTCATCTGCATGGAAATCAACAGGATTATGGGCAGGGGCTGTCTGAACTGCAATGCATATTACGTGAAGGCATTTTAATATCTATATGGTTTACATACACATGGCAGGATTTAGTTGCAATGACTTGTTATTTTTTTACATACATTTAAAAAAATAAATGAAAATGCCTATTCTGCCATGTTTACATGGAGTGGGAATAAGAACATGAGTAGCAGATACCATTTCTTTGTAGTAAATTATGTGTATGGTTATTTTATTGCATTATGATTTGATCCTGGTTATAATATATTTGCAAGTCTGCCTTTTTTCCATATAAAATCCAGTCTGTCAGACCCCAAAAAAAGAAATCTGTTGCCTGATAAATTACAGGGCAAAAAATAATGCGAACATATGTTGCAATGAACTCTTAACTGTGACCAGGATAAATGCATAATGTAATACACAGGAGAATAATACAGAGAATAATTCATTTCCAAGTTAACTTTATCAGTGTCATTGTACCTCAGGCTTGTTAGTGAATTCATTTTAAAAGCCTAAAAAGGGTCCACATATTTAGGAATAAAAACTGAATGACAAGTGCACTGAGTGTGCTTAAAACTGTATTGACCTATAGGGGGCAACATAGACCACAACATATTTCCAAAAGTGAAACACGGTTCACACTGAGCTCTATTTACCAGCCTGAAGAGCCTCAGATACGTGTTGTTTACTGTTTAGGACAGAAATGTAGCAACATTTAAACTGTGTTTATATTAAACAGGCAGTTCAGGTAATGCAATATTTATACATCTTTTAGACGGCAACTTTAAGTCGGTTGAAATACATATTTGGTTTTAGTCGCTCGTTTGTACTATCGTTGAATATAGAGGCATGTTTTGTGGGGTGTTATACTGTACAGTAGAATTATATGGACATACAATTTTTATTTTTAATGAATACATTACTGATCTTTTGAAGATTTAGCACTCACAGTTTAGATTTATTTCTTCTCACTTTTGAGTATTACTTATCGATTATCAGTGCCATCTTATTTTTACAAAATGATTCACTGTATAATATAGTATAGTATATTATAATATATAAACAGCAATCATGTCCTCTATATTTACCATAAAGAATTTTGTAGAAGAAAACCCCTTTTCTTTTGACATACATTACAACATACGCAGTTATGACAGTGCTAACATCACCTTTATACGGGGCTCCTTTCAATGTTGTAACTCAGAATATTGTCAAGTAACTTTTTTTGGTATAAAAATGCATGTAGCTGGATAAATATAGCAGAGACATATCAGGACACCATCTCACTGTAACATCTTAACAGGTTTTATTCATATCGGGCTCCTGAGAGATTCATCTTCTGCACAGAGTGGCAGTCAGATTCGGTGTCACCTTTGAATGTCAGCCAGTAACTCGGTTGTCCTCCCCATTCTTCCCACTGACAGGTGGAAAGAGAACCCCATGGAAACAGGATATTGTTAAAAAAAAAATGTTTTAACCACAACATTGTGTTAGTTAGCCTGCGGCGATATGACTATTATCAGGGGGGATATTGTGTGTGAGCTATTGCTGCCTTTTGCTTCTCCATTACACTACCAGGGAAATCTATCATGTTTACTTGTAATTATGCAAATATGGTGGAGAAGTTTAAAAGCCAATATTGTTTTCGTATTTCAAATACATTTTTTATTATAGTGTAAAATACAAAACAATAACAAAGCATTTTTATTTACAAATGTACAAAATTCAAGATTATATTACATATTTTGGCTATAAACAAAAAAATCTTTGTTCAGAGTTACTCATTCAATACAAAAATATGAATGTCTCATATAAATTATTGCACTTTTTGCGACTGCAGTGCATTGAAGATTGCCATCACCATTTACAAAGTGAAGTGTTCACCTGATTTAAGTCCGATTGTGGAAGAGAGGTTTCCAAGAAACGCAAAAATAACCGTATGGCACTTTTTTTTCATAGTCTTCACCCTTTTTGTATATTGTCCTTATTCTTTGGTACCTTTTCTTTAATAAAAAAAAAACAACCTTCTTCAGAGTCACTGAGCACCGTTCGGTATAAATTAACATTGTACCTGAAATTTGCATTGCAGGTGAAATGTGTATATAAATATAGATGTATTTATTAATACAGTATTTTGAACAGTGTGTAGTTGATAACAGAGCCTTTATTGGCATGTTGCTGGTCTAAGGCGTCTGGACGTGTTTGTCTGTTGCTCCTGGTTTTTCCCTGACAGAAAAACATTTCCAGTTAAAAGTTGTTGGCACCTTGGTCCTCCAAGTTTTGTCAGTTAAATAAGACAAATTCCAGTTTGGTCCCTTTCATAAAAAGTTTACAACCCTGACAGAGGTCTTTTCAAGTCGCCTGCTCAATGTGCGAAGACGGGATCAGTCTTGAGAGCAAATTTTAGGCTCTTGAGGGAGAAACGCTGTTTTTTGCCGTGAACACCACAGCTTGTCTTGTTGCTTGACACGGCTTGAAGGCAAATTATGGTTTTTAAAAAAGTATAGGTCACAAGTTTGTTCAGGGTTCTTCCTAACATGTGTTTTTTTCTTTTTCTGGAGCCTTCATTCATCACAACGTCTCATAAGTGTCTCTTCATGTGGAGAGCAAGGTGGTCTGACCTTGAGAAGGCCCGGTCACATTTCTGACACTGAAATGGACGGTGGCCTGTGTGTTTCCTGTAGTGGCGTGTGAGCTCGTCCGAACGCGCAAACTTCCAGCCGCAGCCCTCCCAGTCGCAGTGGTAAGGCTTCTCCCCTGTGATGGAAACACAATACACACATGGAGCGGTTAGTGCCGGCCCCCGGGGTTAAACTGGCCCAACCTTCTCCACCTTGAGGAGAAAAGAGGTTCGTCCTGTCCTACAGCTAGTGCATAAACACTAAGCTAATCTGCCCTGGATTTGTATTTGAACAGGGATCAGTATCAACCGGTGTCACTGCACCTGTTTAGCAAGTCCCCTTCCCCATCCCCCACCCATCTAACCCCCATCAGGACTCAATACTTCCCTGTGAGTTGCTTGTTTTTGGAAAGTACCTGTGATTAGCTCTTAACAACATAAACAGTATGAAACAAACGTGTTAAACATGAATTAAAAACCCAAAATATGCTTCTTCGTGAGTTTTGAAAAAAACCTCCACTTGCCATTAGTTCATTTTAACCATATGCGGACCAAAACACTGTAAAGAACGTCTCAAATACAGGTAAAAATACAGTCACATACCTGTGTGCGTGCGGTGATGTGCTTTGAGGTGGGAGCTCTTTGTGTACGTTTTCCCACAGCCAACATAGTCACATGTGTGTGTGGCAACTCTCTTCCTCGGCCAGGAGCGCCTGCCACGTTTAGGCTTTGGTTCCTCCGGCAAGCAGTCCCCACTCGAGATCATGGGGGAATCTGTGGGGTCAAAAGATTATGGTCATATTCATGTTACCACATGTTTAGAGAACATTTTCAGTGTATAAATGTGATCAGACATGACACAGTGTATTAAGGTCACAGGCCCCGTCCGTACTTGGCCTGCATAGCAGATCATATTGTAAAGAAAGCACTTAATCACTTCTGATGCATAAGTCGACTCACAGCAGGAGTTGCAGATTTAATATTTTTTTTCTGTCATCAACTTTAAGATGCAAAAGAAAACATCTCGCTTTGAAATTTAAAAAAAATGGCCAAATTTTCAAATAACGTAAAAAGATAACGCAAAGGGCAACAACAATGGATAATGACTGCTAATGGAGGAAAAAAACAACAAAATATAGTTTTGTTAAACATCCGGTAATGTCTTGTATCCTTTTTGGCTGGTTTAAAGAACTTTCTGATGAAAAGACCCAAAGCCATGGGATGTATGTTTTCATATTCAATATTAAGAAAAAGAGATGTGCGCTAACCTTGGTACTGCAGGGAGGACGGCTGAGGGTAGGAGCTGTAACCCTGCGGAGAGCTGTGATGGTAACCCTGGGGATGTAGAGGGATCTGAGAGTGGGGATGTCCCAGAACCTGGTGCTCCCGGCTCAGAGGATGGTCTGGCGAAAGGGAAGAGGATGAGGATAACCTGCCGCCTGTCATGGACCTCCCTCCGCCAGGGAAGCCGTGGAGCTCTAACTGACACGGGCGCTGCTGCTGGCTCCCTCTGCCCTGGGAGTTTAGGTGTAGGTCGATGGGCTGCGAGATGGTGCAGGTACTCAGGTTCTCCTGCTTTATCCTGTGGCGTATAAAGGACGGCGAAGAACGTGACGGAGTCGGGTCCGACACGGGACTGACGCAGATCTTGCTTACGTTCACCCCTTGGCTGTACTCTCCCATGTCCATCGTCGTCTTTACCACAAACTTGCCGTGGAGGCTGGTGGGGTGGAGGTACGCCGGATCCAACTCCGGTCTCATGAGCTCTGCCACAAAGCCTCCAGAGGGCGAGACGTCACTGATATCTGGGATGGTGTAGAGGAGCTCACTGCCCTGAGGGGAGGGGAGAGGGTAAGATGAGGAGAAGGAGCTGGGGGAAGGAGGCAAGGTCTGGGCAGAGCTGCACGCCATGGCCTCCTCCTGCTGCTGCTGCTGCTGCTGCTGCTGCTGCTGCTGTTGCTGCAGAATGGAATTAGACAGAATGAAGTCGTAGTCCAAGTCCAGGTCAGGCTCTGTCTCCTTCTTGGACATGCTGGGGCTTGTTGTGCTGGTGGCGGTGGGCTGGTCCGGGTCAGAGTAGCTACTTCCGGTTGGCACACTGGATTTCTTAAGAAGGGCCAACTCCTCCTTCCATCTCTAGAGGAAAGTTACAGAGGCATTAATGACCGTCCTCATTTAAACTGCTCATCTGTGTCATGTTACCGTTTAGAAAGAAAAACACACACTGTCCTCAATAATGAGTGCTTGCTTTGAATATATAATGAAATGGCATACAGATATAAGTCAATGCTTTGAGGAGAACAGAAGTTGGATCTGTCATGGAGAGTGAGTGTTTTGACAGCTCCGCTCCGGAGCTCAGTCTGGTGCAGCAAGTGTCCCTAGACTCAGAGCACTTCCTAGAATACAGATTATTCTGTGGTGGGATGGGAAGGAAACACTCAAGCTCACCCTGCCATCCGAAGATTTTCTTGCAATCAATGTGTAGCCTATTGAACGACCCATTCTGAATATAAACACTACTGATCTAGTGGGCATCAGGGTGTTTCCTAGGAAGAGGGTTGTCCCATGTGCGCTTTCACTCTCTCCAGTCCCGCTGTAAACCTGCTGGAGCAGCATTATGTAAAGTGGTGCATAGTGTCGAGCCCTATGACTGATCCCATAATAACACTAAACAACGACACCGTAAATAAACTGCACAGGTTCACACATTTGATTCGTTTTGGGTTTTTTTTTGCTCATATGTCTATTTGCCATGTGTGTGCAATAATATCAAAAGAAGAGATCACGGGGCTACTCACTAAATTGGCATTTCCAATGGATTTGCTCTTGACGGTGGGCCCGCTGGTGAACGTGGAGATGGAGGGGAGAAGAGTACCACCTAAAGCCATCTCGACGTCATTTGCAGGCTGCCTGAAAATCAAACAGAAAAAGAAGGTAAATCCCCTCTGCGGTGCAGTGTGTTATAGTCCACAAGTAGGTGCGCTGTTATGGATGCGCGCACCGCTCCAAATGGAAAAGTTTCGCCCAGCGCGCACACCTCATCAGTGGGAATCGGGACGTGGGAGTCCGGTCTGCGGCTCTTCTCTCCGGTGGCACCGCTCTGGGTTTCCAATGTCCCCCGGGTTGAAAAAGTTTCACACTATAGTCCGGTACATGCTGACGGTTTAATTAATGAGTTTCTCTCTTTTTTTTTTTTTTTTTTTTTTTTTTGGTTTTTTGGGGGTTTTTAAGAGCAATTTCGGCAAAGACAGAGCGGCGACGTACGGGGGAACCCCTCACGCCTGTTGCCACTCGAGGACCGGCAGCTTGAACTGAGGAAAAAAAGCGTGAGAGGTATCCTTAAATCACGCAGGACACGCCTTCGTTGCCCGGCTACAGGCTTCAGGAAAACATTTGCGAGAGGGAGGGAGCACGGCGAGAGGGGAAGAGAGAGAGAGAGAGAGAGAGAGAGAGAGAGAGAGAGAGAGAGAGGTTTGTTTGTATTCATAGCAACGGTACCTATCATAGCTGCTGTTATAACTGAGACATGTGGGTGAGAAGCGCATCTTTAGGCCGATAGAGAGCGACTGAACACGGGGATGTGGGTGCTTGGTTGTGTCTGGAGGGGTAACCTGGAGGAAAAGTACCTGGCTGGCTGGCTGGCTGGCTGGCTGGCTGGCTGGCTACTTTTCACAAAAATAAATTAAAAATAACCAACCATAACACTTTGCTGATAATCTCTATGCACCACTTTGTTTGTCTCCAAGTGATAATAGATGAATGTAATTATTTCACCACAGCTTAAAGGCAATCACGCAGTATTGTGGGTACACCTTTAGCATTACATCACTGGATTGCAGTAGGAGTCAACCCCCACACAAGGCATGCACACACTTGCAAAAGAAGATAATATTCTTTTTTATATATTGTTATTGTATTAATATTTTGTACTTTTACAATCAGGGCTAAGCGTAACTCAGCAGGCAGCACAGGACGCCTATATTTTTACATTATACATGTAGACAAACTGTTTATGTATATAGATTATGCATAGTCAAAGTTCTCAAAGATAAATAGTTTAAACACTTTATTTTCTGCATTGAAATGTCAGACTAATGGGATTTATAGGACTTGTATGTAGTTGTAATCTGAGTTTTGTTTCTTGAAAACAGGTGATTGAGGCAACAATGTTATAGAAAACAACCCAAATAAAGCCGTTTTAAAACAATATATATCGGCTGCCCTCACAACTCTTGCCTAATAACAAAACAAAAAGCCCTATGAGAACAACTTAATTTAACACTACAGTTAAGCTAATGTAAATTCTGTATGAGAAAAGGGAGATAAACTTACCTTACCTGGGAAATGAAAATGCTGAGAACTGTTCAGTGTTGAGTTTGAATTGGGATTCAGGCAGTGTTTGCTCAGAGCTAGCGAGCTAACACAAACCTCTCTCTCCAACATAATTAGACACATTGACTCAAGAGTTCAGTGCAAGAGCAAACAAAGCGCTTGCCACTGATCCTGCTGCATCAGGATCTTGTCCGTTAGGCATGTCAACAAACTTGCCTTCATTTGTCATTTTAACAGGACACAAGTAGCGTCAGTGTTTGTTGGTGTCTTCATTCACTGGTTTAAATTGCATGAATGCACGTCTCTCTGGTTGGCAAACAAAAAAATAACTGGTGGGAAAAAAAATAAAGACAACAATGGAACTTTGTAAATAGAAAGCGTATCCTGTTTGGTGACTCATTATCAATTGTTTGATATATTAACAGTAAGACATTCAATCTAACCAAACAGTAATATTTGTGTTGTCTTTGACTCGCCTATTCAACTGTGTGGTTAGAAGTGATGGCTTTAACCCTACAATGTTAGAACTGCATGTCTCACTTTGGAGGCCTTGCTTCCTACAGCAGGTAGTAAAACACAATGGCGGCTATGACATTATAGCCATATTCTTTATAGTGGGAGATAATGGTTTTTGAAAATGATCCTGAAAACAAAAGCTTGACTTAGACAACCGAGGTGCTTTGCATCGCAATAATGTCAGAGAGATGAGGAATAGAGAATAGAGATAAAGGAAGAGAAGATGACACCATTGTGTGCTTTTTTCCCCTCTGATACAATAAAGTCATGGTGATTTAGTAACTCACACCAAACCCTTGTGTGGGATATGTTAATGCAACATTTACAATATTGACTGGATGCAGTGCCGAGAATATGAAAGCTGCAATACCCAGACCAACAATGATTCATTTCAAGTGATACACAGTTCCAGGTATGTGCTTTTATGGTAACGCCATTGGTGACATAACTGCAGGAATCGGATGTGGAGCGATTGAGGTAATGTAGTTGTTTAAACAAGCATAACTGTTGAGTTCTAACTCGGTACTTTAGAAGTCACATTTTCCTCTCATTAATTCCTGATAAAGTTTCTCTTCTTATCAGCGTGGATCATATGAGAATGTCATGACACCTACTCGAAGAAGCACCTTTAGAATAATTACCGTTTTTAAAGGTGAGCTCATGTGTGGTTCTTGGCGGCGCTGGGAGTTTCGACTGCTTTGACTTTTTTATATTTTCTAAACAGTAGTTATGCAGCTGCGGTTCGGCTAACATTAAAAAAAAAAGATCAAACACAGTTGATGATCCAGTCACACAGGTGTGAATATTGATATTATGTAAAACAGTAAGCAACTAAACTGCACAGCTCTCGTATTTTTTGCTTTTCGCTCTTGTTGTGTACGTGACTGACATGGTTTCCACTGGTGTCCCTCAGTGAAGTTCCCCCTCCTGGAAAGTACCCAAGTGAATATGAGTACCAGCGGATCATAACTCCAGATATTGAGGTTTTCACTGCTCTCTTCCAGATGCTGTTCAGTAATTAAAAAATAGCTTTCATTCTTTCCTTAATTCTTGAAAGCTGAGTCAAGCTTTTTTCAATTCTCCGTGCTGCACTTCCCTCCACTCCACCTCACATTAACTGTAATGCAATTATATATACGAAGGAACTTTATATCAGTGTAAAGCTAGAGAACCGTTGTACGTATAGCTCAGCAACAAGGCACTGACTACGGGCCTGATTGTGATAGTATTTCGCTCTGTTTTAGTTCATATATAATTCCTCCTCAGAAGTTTGAACCTAGTTTGAAGACTTCACTACTATTACTTTTTTCAATAAAACTAGTCATTTTACCTAATATCCACTATCTAACGTCTCCCTTTGCCTTTATATTTAACTCCTACATCTGTTTAAAGCTCATACACTAATATGTAGGCACTCCAAATTCATAATGAACACCATGCTGTTGATCAGATATTCCTAAAATTCTAATACAAATTCCCACTGGGCTAAAACAATTTAAAAAAATGATAGTTTTGGCTACAGAAAATATTGCATAAATGCCTATCAGTCCCAAGAGCCAATAGTTACATGCACCTTCAAAGTGCTCGTTTTGCTCGACAAACAGCCCAAAGCCAAAAAGATAAACAATTAAAACTGAGATATACAAAACAGAAAAAACAATAAACTGTCACATTTAAGAAACTAGAAACATACTTTGGGCGGAAAAATGACAGAAATGAGGAATTGATTATCAAAATAGTTGCAGAATCATTTTAACTGATGCGTCATTGTTTCAGCTCTACAAACTATTACGTGTTAAGATTTCTGATTTGTCTCATTTTTAAATGTCTGTCTCTTAGAGGTGTGCATTTGCAATATTTTCATTTATCAAATCCCAAACATGATGTAAGAACACCTGATGGATTCAGGCCTGGTGTTCAGTTTTACACTGTTTTTAGGCCTAAAGAGTTCACCACACCTGTTACTGTGGTCCAGACATCCACCAGCAAACGGAGCCTTGGATATAAATCATCACAGTGAAAATAAATATGCTCTGGTCATTTTTTTTTTTAATGACAAAAAAGTTCTGCATTTATTTTTCAAATATGCGGACAGACGGGGCTGTTTGACAGTTCTGCTGTGTGATGGTATGCATATGGATGAGGTCTGAGTCAGTGGGGGGGTGTTTGTTTAGACAATCCCAGCCAAGTCTCTATAGCTGGACAGAGCTGTGGTCAGTCTGGGATCCAACCAACCAACACTGAGCTTTCATCACATCATATAATTCAGTGGTGGGCTTCCACAGGCGTTGGAAAATGTGGTTGAGGTATGGGCTTGGTGGTCGTGGTCATGTTGCAGGGCTCAAAATGGAATTAGAGGAGGAAGCAGAGAGAGGGAGAAACGGACTGAGAGCTCCAGCCGGGCGGCAGGCTGTCCAGCCTTTGCCTGCCCTGGGATTCCTCCGCAGCCTTAAATATGCCAGTTATTTTTAACCAGCTACGTAACAGAGCCCAGCGCCGCCCCCCTCTGTTACAATATTTCCTTTCTGTCAGTAGGGGAAATGGATGGGAGCCACACTTCCTGGTCACATGGCGCAGCTCTGAGAGACAGGGGAAGTGGGGAAGAGCGAACGAGGGGGAGTAGAGGGAGTTTGGTTGGCTGCCTCATACCCACACCAGCCCCACATATTCACTTAGCACCGCCTTTCTCCAAAGCCTTTCCCCCCTTCAGCTGGCCAGATGAGGCAGTCTGTTTAAATCTGATGCTCAGACGTCAGAAGCCAAGAGGACACGAGCAGAGATTGGTGTTCGTGAGCTCAAGGAGGAAATGAGAGTGTGGGTACGGCACATCGGCAGACGAAGGGGTGGGAGGACGGCCCTGTGACGTCAGAACAGGGACCCGCCAGGATTAGAAGCCTCTAAAAAGAAAAGGCCCGTGACTGGGCTGCCAGAGCTGGAGAAAATGTGTTTCTCTGTCTGTCTGACATGGGAGAATCAGGGACTTCCCATGAGCTCACCTTGTTGACATACAGAGAACTTGGAATGGTTCACGTCTCAATCTGCACCAACCTCACCACCAGCAAAATGAGTACCAGCAAAATGAGTACCAGCCTTCCCGTCATAGACTGTAATGTTTGACGATTGCTTCACGTCCACAGTGGACCAATTAAATACAAATAAAACCATTGGATGTTTGTCTAACTCACATAAAATAACTGGTTCAAAATATGGTACGGTTACAAACATTTATGTTTTACTCAAGTTTTATTAAAACTTTAATGTCACTATTTGTTTCTGATTGTTAATAACTGTGTATCCTTTGCAGTTTTTTACTACTCAGAATACATTTGTGGAAGTTTTACAGGAAAATCTGTGATATAAAAAAACAAGACTCAACACTCTTGTTTGTTTGTTTTACCCATGGGTGCCGGGTTACGTTAACCCAGTATTGTTTCTTTGCTGTATTGACCCAAACAAGGAAAAATTGGATGTCTGTGTGCAGTTTTTTTAGGTTGAAACACTCAGATGGTGGTGCATTGCTAGGATACTTACAAAGTAAAAGTTCAGCTAAACTCTTATTGAAACAGAAGGATTCACATTTAGGGATGTTCAGATCTTTGAGCCCTATGATGAAATAAAGTGCAAATCAAGGCTAATCTCAAGGGAAATGTCTAAATCCACGGGATGTCAAACTGCAATATAATGCTTTCGTAAAACTCTTACTAATACATTTATTTTGACAAGTTTAACCTTAGTTTTTTTTAAGTGACTTGAGTCGTCTGCATAAACAAGGCAGTGTCGTTAATGAAAGAGATACTGTGTGTACTATCTATCCACAGGGTACTACACAACATAATGTAAACATGGAAAATAACTTTATTCCTGAAGTGCTGTAATCACAATTACAAATTCTGCTTCAAAAATGGGTCATCTAAGGTCGTCTTTAAGTCAGCAGCATCTGTTGGCTATAAATGAGTTCAGCTAAACAGCGCTTTAAATGAGTTTTCAAAGTTTTCGACCCAATAGAAAAAATGTATTGTGCTCCAAGGATGCAAAGTCATCTGTGCCTAAAAGTGCAGGTGCAAAAAATTAATAAAAATGAATTTGTAATAAGAACAATCACAGAAATCCTGATAACATGTGGTAAACACAGACAAACTACAACAGAAAACTAGCATTGCATTCACAAGATGAAGCTGACCGATTTTTCCAAATAGCTCAGCTAATCAGCATCTTAATATGACTTAAATCTTAAGCCATGTTAGCAATTAAGCTATTCATCTTAAAATGTTTCCATAACTTTGCACCCCCCCTGTATATATGGCTTATAAAGTATATTCCTGAGGAACATGAGCTACAGAACAATCTAATTTAACACAAGCTGTTTCAGTCACGCTTGTACCATAAAAGCTAAGTGTATGGGCTGTCAGTAAACCAAGACCACATCTTTACAATGTTAGAGAGGTTCCTATAGAAACATATAAGTATGAAAGTTTTTTTTTTATTTCTCTGTATGATTACGAGACCCCTTTCTGCACAACAATTACTGCAATCACGAGCATTCTTCGACCTTCAAGAGCGCTCTGGCATCGATTCAGAAGCAACTAGAGGGTCGTCTATGCCCTCAATGCGCTGCTGTTAAACCGTGGCTGTCACATTTCCACAACACTTGATTAAATCTTTATGTTGGTGAGACATATTGGAATTCAAGACGGATTGTTGATAGAGGCTTGGTTCAGTGACATAGACGCGTAGCTAAGAGTTTATGATTTACAGAGCTTTGAGCCTGCGTAACATTGGATTTGGAATTTTAAGCATCTGTAATGTGAATTTTGATCTCTCTAACAGATTAAGTTGAAGCCAAAATACTTTAAATGTATAGCTTTTACAGTTAAAACCACCAAATGGCCTACACATGATCTCCAGACGGGCTGAGCACTATTGAGTGGAGGTCTGCAGAGAAGCGTCATTATAATATGCCCAAATTAATGTGGTAATTGTTGTCAGATTTCAGGGTAGTAGGCCTCTGCGTTCCTGAGAAGGTGTGGACTCTCCTGTTTTCCCCCTGGGAACAGTTGGGAATGTGTGACCTTTTCCACGGATCGTCGTATTTCAGGTCCTGGATTGACTCAGTGGAAACATGCCGGTAAATTGATGAAAACATTCAGAAATCTAAAATGACAATAATTACTCTGGATATGAGCATTTAGGTGCTGCAGGATAATCTATGGTTAGTAGGAGAGAGGAGACAGTCTTGTTGGGAAACTCCCGCCGCTAGCACCAGGCAACTCCTAATAAATACGCTTTGCTATACGAGAGGAGTTCATCACTGTTTCTCCAAACCTCCCTATGGTATGAACTTTAATATTCAGGCATAAATCTGGGAGTCAGAAGGCAAAACTTTGTTGAATAAAATAGGAATGTTGTAAAGGACTAAGAGGAGAGACATGGAAAATTATTGTCAAAGCTGAAACTAACTTTTTTCTCGCTCTATACCATTAGTTTTCTTTCCAAAGTACATTTTCTCCATGTATATATATCCCCAGTCATTGGCAAACAACTTTTATGGCAACATTTTTAAGCCAAGTGTCCATATCAAATCAGAAATGGCACATTGTGGTAACCTTAATCAAACTACAAATCATTTCAGACTGATGGTCCCCGCTGGAACGCTGAGGAAAGAACAATACTTGACAGGCCCAATTTAAGTGATAGCTTCTCCAGTCTGACGTTTTATTGACATCATGCTGAGTCTAATTGAGGAGGGGGGTTTCAGTAACTCAAACCAGATGGGCCACCAGCTCATGAACTAACAACCCCCCTTTCTCTATCCCCCTCACCCTTTCTCACTCACTGTCTCTCACTCTCTCTCTTACACTTAAAGCTATTTTGGCTCAATGAAATACTTAACTATAAAATGTCATAAAACTGATCTATTTGGTCAGATTTATATTCATTGTAGGAATCTGATATCATGCCATTTATCATAAAGATACTTAAAGCTGGCAGTGGAAAGTAAGTGGTGAAAGCATTATCTTCGCATGTTGAACTCCATGGATATTATATTGAATTTTCCTTTTTATTGGATAAACTAATGACTCCACTTAAAGGAATAGTCCAAAATGTTGGGAAATATGGCTAGGTGAATAGTTAGATGAGAATATTGATACCACCCTCGTTGTTTGCTAAATATGTAACTGGAGCTAGTTAGCTTAGCTTAGCTGCTAAACGACTGTTAAAGACAGCAAACGGGGACAGCTAGCCTGGCACTCTAGGGCAACTCAATCCACGTACATCTTCCTCCACGTCTGAAGCTCACTTATTAACAAGTTAGATCTTGATAATTAAAGACGTGAAGTGTGAAAACAGGCTTCTAAGTGGCGGACTATTTTATGGCAAGGAAAGAAAGTAGAACATCTAATTAGTGAGCTTTAGAGGTGCTGGATGGCAGGTTTATTATCTTTGGGAGCCAGGCTAGCTGTCCCCCCCGTTTCCATTCTTTATGCTAAGCTAACTGGCTGCCTGCTCCAGCTACATATTTAGTGTACAGTGGTAACAGCAAATAAGCGTATTTCCCAAAATGTCGTGCTATCCTTTTAAGCCCAGAGTAAAATTCCAACACAGAGCATTAACATGACACACACATGTGTATATACTCTTGCGGAGTGTGTGAGCTACTACAGAGACTGTTCATTAGACACATGGATTTAATGACTCTGAAAACGAAACAGACCGTTAGAAGTGAACCAAATTAGTAGGTTCACATGGATGTCTTTAGAACCCAAAATGGGAAATTTGCCACATCAGCGCAGCACTCATTTGCAGGCATTTTTGAAAAGACATCAGAGACTTTCTGATTTCATACCAACTGTGATCAATAGTGCACTTTGAAGGAATTAAAGAAATGTTGCCAACTGTTAATGACATTCATGACGCAGCTTGTAGGCTATGGTACTGTAATCAAATTGTGTTTGTTTTTTTTTCTCTCTGCCCCTCAAGCCTGAGAAGTTCTTCCAGAATTAAATTAGGATTCCCCTGGCAAAATCCTTCACATAAATGCCCATAAACATGACAAAAGTATGGTAATCGTTAAGGCCTGGCCAGTGGTAATACATGTAAGTCTGTTTAAACACTGAATAGTGTGCTTGCCCACACATTTTATTTATTATATTCTTTGGTGGGAAACAGTTGTTGTGTAAAAAAATGTTTGAAGATGGCCTAGAAGAGAAGTAGAAACAATCTAATTATTCTCAAAAGTATTGGAAACATTAGAATAAGCATTAATCAGATCAGTGGAACTGATGCAACTCGATCCTGGTCACGTCAATTGTTTAATTTTTTTCAGATACCGCAACAGGAACTATACTGTTGTATGTGCATGACAATGGTAGAGACAGCTTTGAAACCTTAACAAATATTTAACAACATTAACTCCTATCAAGGGACGGACAAATAAATGACTAAACCATAAATTGATTTGCTGTGACTTAAGTCAGTTTTATTTCCCTTTCTGCTTTTGTATTTGCATGCAAAGGCCAATTTACTCATTGAGACTTGAGGTATGTCCGTTAAGTGGTATATTTGCTGGTGGAGGAGATTGTGAACTGTAATTATAGCAGATCTTGCAGAGGCACTCATTCAACTGTGACCCTTTTTTTAAGCAGAGCACAGCGGATCTTCTTAAATGAGGATCTGGGGCCCAAAACTTGCAAGAAAAGACAGGCAATCAGCAAAGTTGCAGTTTTTCCTGTGTGAACACGCTAAATTGGAACTTGAGGAAATGCTGATTTTGTTGGAGGAATCACTTCTTCTACAATTGTTTTTAAAGTAATCAGTTCACAGATTTGAAAAGATATGGAGAATAATCTTAAAACATAGCAAACTTTTCTCTTACTTTATTATAACATACATGTTTTGTGTGCTTTTCCAACAATACCTCAAGCCACAAGACGTTTTTAAGAGAACCGTGTGACTCACGCCGCGGTCATGTTTCTAACTCTGTGACCTCGCCGCCCTGTGTTGGTTTATAGACCTTACAGCTAGAGTGGATGCTCTCCAGCTTGTTGACAGTGTGAGAAAGTGTGTGGACTTATTCCACTGCCCCACAATGCCAAGCTACAGAACAGTATGTATGCCTGCTTACATACGTGGCAGACGTGAGCTAGCTACATCTGTACGAAGGAAAATGTGATGCGGGTATACTGTGCTGTTCTTAAATGTCAACATATTATGGAACATCACAAAAAGTAATTGCGATGTGGGCATGCAAACACCATGTAAGCATATGCATGTGCACACTCATGCACACCTCCAGTCTGAATGCTGAGGGGAAAATACAACTTTTTGTTTGTCTTGGAGGCTTAAGCACAAGTGTCACCACATTCATATACAGCAAGAAGAAGTCATTAAGCTATTTAAAGCGCACCCATTTTTCACAATAAAGGGCTCATTCAGCTGGCCTCGTATTTGTGTTTTCTTGTTAAATACGTAAGGAGCCTTCCTGTGTAGAGCAAACAAGTGCATGACTCCACAGTGAAAGAGAAGAACAATCAGCAGTGTGTGTTCCTGCTGCAACTGAAGTGTCGTCAGGACTAAATGGTTATGTTACTGTGCTCACACATAGCTACGAGTATCCTTATTTCCACATTCTGCATGTGTGTGTGTCTGAGAGAGAAGTATGAATAGAGTAGCAGTGTATTGTATACTTGTAAATTATAGTTTAGAGTGTTAGTTTCCCTCCTGTGTCACAGACCTGAGAATCACCGCAGGGATGACGTTAAGCTATTTTTAGAGCAGCTCACCTCTGTTTCCTATACTGGTTCAAGAGGATTTAGGATGCCCCAGAGGATTTTGAACAAACTATTTAATAAAAATAATTATTTAAGTTTTACAAATATTTGGGGTTATTCAGAGACATACAGTTTATAAAAACAACGTTCCTATCATCTTTTGTCTTATTTTCAAAGCTTTGGTCAACTCCTATTGGTAAGATTATACTCATCAAGTGATGCTAGCACCTGTGTGAGGCTTTTCTCAGGCAAAATGCTAACAGCAGTATGCTAACATACTCGTAATGACAATGCTAACAGGCTAATTTAAGCAAGTATAATATCTGCCTTGCTGACATTTTCTGGGTAGCATGAGACACAATGTACAGCTGAGGGATGTAATTAGTTTTGGAGGTGTTTGGTCATAAACCAAACTATTGGACAAAGTTTACATTTTAATATACACTAGATGATCAACAAACTGCTCCTAGCCACACTAGGTAGCTTGACTTAAGGTGTACAGGCAAGAAACCCCAATGATTTAGCATAATGGTTTTAAACGAACCCCCAGGTCAGCCGAACTCTTTTGGAAGAGAAAATACAGGTTAGGATTTGTCAACTGTCCACTGTAAACATCCAACTCAGTTTACATGACACAGCAACTTGTTTAGGTATGTGCTCTCTTAGATTTGCTTGTGCCATGATGGATGGCCTCCAAATAAAGTGGTTTACATAATTTGGCTTAGCTGTTGGCTTGTGCATAACCTGTATGATCCTCTAAGAATTTCTTGCCTCTTCTGAATTTATTGTAGCCATGTCAACAGCGTTACCAGATCTCAGTGATTACTTTGGTGAGTACAAATTGGTTATAATTTGGTCAAAATTACAAAGACCCCTTTAATGTTAAGTACACATGAGATCATTTTATCGAGGGTGGAATAGATTAAGATTTCATCTCTTCAAACACCATATCAATTTGACTTTTTCCTTCCTCTTTCCACTTTCTCCTCTTTTGTTCTTCATATATACAGTACAGTAATGTGCATGCATACCCTTCATCAGCACATCCACCAGGACTCGCATTGCGTTCCACAACAAAGAATCCAGATTGTGCAACTGTCTGTCAAACCAGTTTTCTGTTCTCCTCACTCTTTTAAAACCTCACCACAGAGTTGCAAAGGGAGGGAGGACCCTCCCCTCCCTGTGACTCATTCGGATGCGTGCGTAAGCAGTCGCTACAGACCTGAGAGTAGTATTCCATTACTCGTACCATTATTATTGTCTTCATCATCCTCATCATCGCTGTAACTGTACTGTTAGCACCCTGTGCCAGGCTGGTGTAAATGATGTTGATGATGAATTAAATGATGTTTAAAAACAAGAGCAACTCACTGTGGATGTCAGGTTATGGATCTGGATGAAGATAATGCATCGCCGTGGAAATGTTCAGCTGTTTAGCTTCTTTCTCTCCAACAGTCATGCTGAAATGAAAAAACAACAACTACAGACTTTTAGAAAAGGGGGGAAATACAGACGTTAAAAAGAATAGAGAGGCAGCAGAAATACATGAAGTGAAAAGAGGGATGTAGAAAAAGTGTGGTGTGAACAAAGTAGCAGATTGGTAAGCAGCAGGTGCTGTAACACAACTGTGGGTCAAAGCGAAATCATTGTCGAGGGGGTTTTCCATTGAGCTGAGGGTCTCTGTAGTATTATGTCACTCTTACAGCCCCATTAAGCTTTAATGAGGGTGTTACCTAAATTATAATGTTACAGTGGACACTGCCAGCAATACTATTACACTTGGCTCCACAAAGTATCAATGTTGTCACTGGATCAGTTTGTCCATATGACAATCTACGACCTAGTTCTGGTAATAAATTTGAGACAAAAACTCAACAGGAATTTGACGGATCAAAGTGTGGGGACACTGTCGCTGAGCACGGAGGCAAGAGAAACCACGTTGGATGCCGTCGTGTGAGAGAGGCCAGGGAACGGGGCCAGAGAGTAAATATTCACTTGACGATAGTGTGCGTGCTGATCTGGTGTACACGCCCTCTGCCCACAGATAGGGGCAGCCTTTTATCTTAAACTGTACACACACACCGGCTCAGTAACGGTGACGGGACAGAAAAATAGCAGCACTGAGCAATGAGAAAATGCTGATGGAGCATCTTCAGAGAATATGGAAAACATAAAGAATTGATGCTATGGGAAAGATGCAATATGTGACAATATCCAAGCATACTAGAGAGTCTGTGGGGCTTCACTCATTTCACCTTAGGTGTGAAAGTGGTTTTAGCCTTCTGCTCACACATTACTGAATTATTTTTCTCATTTACTTCATTTTTAGGATCCCTATAAAAACTCTGTATGAAAATATGGCAAAAAAAGGAGGAGAGCGAAAGCAATAAAAACTTTCCACTCACACTTTAAACCAGTATACTAAGATAGACGTTAAATGGATTGACCCCTTGTCATTCCTTACCTAAATGCTGCGATCGCTTTTACTCTGCTCCCTACTGCCATAATGTCTCTTATTCAGATACATTATAAAAGGCGCCCTTTTTTCTAAGGACCATGGCCTGAGCCACAAAATGTGAGAAACAGAGACAGTTTTTGTCGCTGACCTGAGCAATTTGATGCTTATCGCCATTTCTGTGCGCCACTCGGTCTCCACTCTGTGTCGTGTCCGTCTCCAGCACTAAATGTTGTAGTTTTAGCATTAGGAAATAAAGTGCACCACAGAATGCTAGCTTCATCTCACAGTTCATCAGATAAGGCTGCAGACCGCAGTGACAAAATGCACCTGAGGAGCTTCTCAAAGAGACCTTTTGTGACTTTGTCCCCCCTTCTCTCGTCTAAACAAAACGAATAACTGTGCTCAGAGCCAGGGTCCAATTTCTAAAATACACAGAGGCATGTAATTATTGGTAGCTAATTGGCTAGCGCAGTGTTACGGTACAGAGGCAGCGTGGTCATTAAAAAAACATTTCCTGTTTAAGTTCACGGATGCTTTGATTGATAAGCACAAAAACAGTTCTATAGCGTCAGAGATTACAGGCGCCAATCCAAAAAAAGCTGAGAAGTTGCATTATAAAGGGAGAGTTGAGGGAAGGTGTCACGATGTAATATGTCATCTAGGCCTTTTGAAATAAGACTCAATCCCAATTTAAAATAGAACAAGAGAATTGTGCTTTCTGTGGTAGACAGTTGGGTTCAGTGTTGTCTTGAAATGAGCCGGTTTGTGCAACGTGTCCTTCCACCACATCTAAAGGGCAAAGTGTTTATACTCGTCCCAAAACGCAGCACTTGAAGGCGGGGCGAAAAAGCCTGCCGTCACAGCCTCATCCTGACTGCATCAAACTGCCTCAAATTTCCCTCTCCAGGAACTCTCCGTTTTTTATCTGCTTAATGTTATCTCCATGCAAAGAATAACACAAATGAGGATAATGCTGCACACATGCAAAGAGACGGAAGTAACTACAAAACATCACTAAGAGTCAAGCTGCTTTGTTGGGCTTTTTTGCTGATGGTGCTAGAGGAAAACTCAGGAGGTTACCAAAGTAGCGAAGATTCATCTTCTAGCAACGTAACAATATGTGCTAAATTGTATCGCAATCCAACAAATAATTGTCAAGACTATTTCACGTACAAAACGAAAATGTCAAACTCCTTGTGGCACGACGAACCAACAAAGAGAGCAGTACCGATCCTACCATCTTTCTTATCTTTGCACACCTAAAACTGAATTAAGTAGGCGTGTTTGTCCGATTGTTAGTTTTAGAAGACATAAAAAAAAGTGGAAGCCCCTAAGGTGTGTCGGGAGGTGTGTCAGACGCTGTTAGACGATCCAACAAACCCTTTGTTTAAAACATATTAATACTACAGCTAACATATGCAAATTTCAAGGATTTAATGCAACCCAATTTAATAGCTCTGCAATATATGCCAATTTAGTGACGATTAAGACAGTGTCAAAAGGTCAACTTTATGGTATATTTGTCGTGTTGGATTATGACATAATAACAGCCTAAATGTCATTGTTTCCACCCCTGTACGTGGCCCTGCTGTGGCAGGCTCATGACTTATCCTCAGACTCAGACCTACTTTCGCTACATCACAGGATGCACTCAGGAAGGGAGGAACAGGCTGGAGCTTGAGCCTCGGCTGGAGAGGAGTAAGCAGGCCTAATGTCGGTCACAGGGCGATGACCTCATAACATCGTGCCTTCAGCCTGTCCTTATGCAACAGACCTAGCGCCACCCGTGTTGCCGAGGCTGGAGAGGAAGCACTGAGGACAGACACAGCCGCCCTCTCGGGGGGCCGGGTGGAGAGACGGGGGCCAGAGCTCAGATCTGATTTCTCAGGAAGGAAAGGAGGAGGGAGGGGAGCGCTGGATAAGAGCGCTGCCGTCGCTTTATTTTATCCTTTAGCCCTCTTAGCTGTGACCCAGGCCTGTATTATCAATGCCACATAGGTGGAGTTACTACACACACAAAGCCGAGCCAGGTCTAATCTTGTTACTATTCTGTTCAGTAACAATACAGGGCGCATTTTGTAGGGGCCGAAGTCCAGATAGGTTTAGTTGAAGAGAAACCGTATGAAGCAAAAGCTACAGTAACATCTCAAACAGCTGCTGCCACTTTAAATGTTCAACACTTTAAAATTCACGTTAAAACTGTCTGTTCTCTTTCACTTTCCTTCGCCGTCTTCTAGAGAGCTTCTTCTTCACTGACTAGCAGGTGATTTTTAATGCTTTGTGTTTGTCCGCCCCGGGGCCAAGGGGCGCCTCAGTCTGGCTATAAAAAGTAAATTACTACAACAGGAAGCTCCTGTCAGATGGAAGGAAATGCACAACAAGGGCCTGGCCGTCGTCAAGGAATGTGCCCCGGCTATGTGATGTACACACAGATACGAGCAGAAGCACCTTTATACATGCTGGATATCCTATCTCCCATTGATGCTGGCAAACACACCTTAAAAGATGTCCATGCCCACTCCACGTCTCTTATTCCCTCCTTCATTCATCTGTAATGACGGGGCACTTTATCATCAGACAACACAGAGTCTCTCCGCCCAACAGAGGACGTGGAGCCTTATGCCAGAGTTTTTGACAGAATGCTGGCAGAGGAAGTGAACCCACTCCTTGCTGGCAAGGGGTCAACCGCTGCCAAACTCACTACCTGTCGGCCTCGCCTGTCAGTGTAACAGTCAGACAGTTGTCTTCCAGCCCTGCAGTGTGTGTTTGTGTGTGTGTGTGGGTAGTATGTTCTTAGTAAAACGGCAGTTTGTCGTTTTTACCATTCTATATTGCTGCCTTTGGACACAGCCAGGTTAGCTGTCTCCCCTTGTTTCCAGTCTTTGTGCTAAGCTAAGCTTCATATTTAGCATACAGACATGTGAGTGGTACTTTATCTAATATACTGAAAGAAAGTAAATAAGAATATTTCCCAAAATGTACTTGTATACTTGTTTTCCAACCAAACTTTCAAAATAAGTGTGATGATTGTTAAGGAGAGTGGTTGCATTTTAATATGTTGCAAAATCTAATGTCCCTGCATGTAAAAAAAAAACCAGCTATAAGTATTTGTTATTGTGGATCCGTCTCTTTTCTGAGTTCAAGCATCGATTTAAGATATGCATTAACTCCATAGCCTGTTCTTCATTTACACAAAAATAATGTCACGGTAGGAAAACACATTAACAATGATATACATGAAAAGCTTTCCATACTCTGTAGTTTTAACTAAATCAGCTTCTTGTTCTAAATATTAAACAATCAGAAGTAGGAGCTGACTAAGCATTCTACATGGAAACTACAATATATTTGTTACTGACAAATATTTCTCCATGGCTCTTATAGCTTTAACAGTATTAACTCATTGATGATTGGTGACTGTGGTGAAGAGCACTGTGTTACAAGTTGGTTTAAATATATACAATATACAGTGCAGTCAAAGTATTTTGATGCTAAAACTAACTGGTTAAAGGTTAGAGGTTAAAGTTATGACTCTCAGCTTTTATTTGAGGTGGTTTAAACCCACATCAGATAAACTGTTGAAGTCACCCAAGTATGGACGTGAACATGAACACGCTTAACACTACAATTCTGCACTTTAACCTCACAGTCATTGTTACTTTTCATATCCAATATGCTGGAGTTGAGCCAAAACAATGAAAGTCATATCACTTTTCAAATACTTACAAAGTGCACTGTATCAGTAAATCTGTATGTGTACCGTAACGTGTCAGTTTTCCGTATTTAGCGATACTTTACAGCTCACAGGACACACAGGACACACACTGAGTAGCTGTGTCCATATTCTCTCATATGATCTTTTATCTTTCCGCTGTAGAGCATTGCTTAAGCGGGCCATGCAAACATTGGCAGTTATTTTTTCTTGCTTCATCCTTGACTCCCAACTACTAAAGCTGGGCTTATAAAAGTAAATTACATGTCTATAAACTAACCTCCTGGGTTTGTTGGGCCATATTTGAAGTTGCGTCATGGCAGCAAAACAAACCCTAAATTATGTAACACACAGAGCCGTGGTACTCTCAGCTCTGCAGCTGTGTGTGTTAAAGCTGGGGTAGGCAGATTTCTGGAAGAAGTTAAGAAAAAGAAAAGACAAAGCCCCTCCCCCCCACCATACGAGGATGGGCTTCATCCAGGAACCTCTACGAATACTAGTCATTCATTTCAAACATCATCCCGATCGTGATCCTGATGCCGTTATATGGTGACAATTCTATGAGAATTACCATCCTATTTAGCCTGTTTTATTTATATAGCCCAGTATAACAAATCATACATTTTCCTCAAAGGGCTTTACAATCTGTACAACATACAACATCCTCTGTCTCTCTATTAAGCAACATAGTCCATATACTTCAACTTCAACCTTTTCCTAGTAAAAATTTAATCTGGCAAATCAGTGCAACGTTTGGTAGCTAGTTAGAGAGTTTCAGCTCTTTGAGTGAAAACAGGGCAACCATAGTAAAGTGTTTTCAATACATCAAGTTCAGCAGACCATTGGTAAATACATGTCTTCTGGACTAACTGGTATCAAAAATGATGAAACGGGTGAGGTTTTGGTCTGTGGCAAATCTCCATGGTTACATCCAACACCTGAATACCTGTGTGTATAATTCTTAGGTTGGCCTACTTTCGCCCACACATGACTCATCGTCGACCTTCTATCTGATAAAGGCTCATTGTCCTTTCCTCTATTTTGAGGAAACAAGTTTTTCTACCTGGCTGTCTACTGTTACTTCTTCCACAGATCCTATCAATTCCTATAATAAGATATTTTATTTCACATGCGGTCAGGACAGTATAAATGTGTGTCTCTTTCTCTGTTGTGACAACATCAAATTATGAGCAGCCACAACTGCTGATATGCTCTTATCGCTTGTCTAACTGCGTGGGAGGTTTGTGGTGCAATCTACTGCCACAAGGAGGCCAACCAAAGTCCAAGAAATGACACCAGTTTTGCTCTCAGGAGCCGGAAATATAAGGAAAACCCACTCCTCTGGTGTCCCTGATGGGAGACTGCAGGAGATTAGATTAAACGTGCTATCACAGGTATGTGGTGCTCTGGAAGAAAAGGTTTCCAGTGACCTGCATACCTCAGACAGATTTGTCTCTTACAGTATAATTACTCTCAAGTTATCTAATTGTTACTGAGGGATCTCTGCAGTATTATATTTCTATTTCTTTCCATTTTTAGCCAAGCTAACGTCGTGGCTAATCAGTCAGTTGATCAGTTGATTGGTCTGTCTGAAATAAACTGAAATATCTCAACAACTATTGGATGGATTTCCATGAAATCTGGTACAAACATTCATGGTCCCCCTTTTTACACATGCATGCAGTTGAAATTTGTAGTTTTGAGTGAAATGGCTTCACTAAACTATTTATCTCCATGAAATTATACTTATTGATCCCTTAACTTTCCATATAGCACCATTTTTTTTCATCATTACCAAATACCTGCAAAACTAATGACATTCCAACCAGCCTCAGTTTTGCTTTGTGTTTAATGCTATTTAGCAAATGCTAGCCTGCTAACAAGCCAAACTAAGATGGTGAACATGGTGAACATTATATCTGCTAAACATCAGCATGTTAGCATTGTCACTTTGAGCATGTGAGCATGCTAACATTAGCATTTAGCTCAAAGTACCGCTGTGCCAAACTTCATCCACACAGAGCTGCTTGCATGGCTGTATGCTCTCAGTCTTGTATCTTCTTCTCAATCTCTTTTTCTATTTCCATCTTTACTTCACTCATTTCATTCCTTTTTCCTTCCTGCTTTTTTTCTTTCCTCCTGCTCTCCCTCCTCCTCCTCCTCTTTTTCAATCTTTTCCTCCTCCAGTGCAAACGCAATAGTGAGTGTCCGTCCAAAATGACTGCAGAGAGCCCCAGAGGACTCTGCATATTTTCACCCTGCCCTAACACGTGCACGCACACACACATAACCCCTCTCAGCTGCCTGTCCAATCACCACACCCCAACTGAATGACATCAGCCTGTGATGTCATCAGGGGACCAATGCTGGCATGCTGTCCAGTGCAACTTCATCATCAGCATTATCATCATCCCTTGGCAGTGGTGGACAAGCCTTGAATGAGAGGCAGCTGGATTGTAACAATTCCTTCACCCTTTGCACATGTCAGTATGTGTGTGTGTGTGTGTGTGTGTGTGTGTGTGTGTGTGTGTGTGTGTGTGTGTGTGTGTGTGTGTGTGTGTGTGTGTGTGTGTGTGTGTGTGCGCCTGTGTGTGTGTTTGTGTACAGAGAGAGCAGAGGGGAGTCTAAAAGACGCAATTCCTCTAATTCAAACAATCTGGTCCGGACGCAGCTTGGCTTTCTTTGGCTACTTTGTCCTGTTTATAAAATGGCTTTCTGGGCAGATTCACATCGTGTTTGTCAATATTTCAACTGCAAGGTAAATATTACAGTGACAGCACTTATTAAAGAAGAAAAAGAGGGAGGAATGTGAGGCAGGGGAGAGGGGAGGAAAGACACATGACAAGACAGGCAGTAGTCCGAGGAAAGGAGGAAGATGGCATGGACCGGATAGGATGACGGGGAAAGGCGAGGCGTGCCAGGACAGGATGGGATGGGACAGGACAGGGGATGGGTGAGGTGAGGTGAGGCGTCACATGGTGGGATGAGACAGGAAAAGTGGTGCAAAGATATGCTGACAGGTGCAAAAAAGGCAATGGGAGAGGTGAATGGAGGTAAATATGTTTGAGAGGAAAAGGTAAAATAAGGTGTGGGGACTAAAAGGGAGAAAATGAAAGAAGAGTGGATTTGAGGATCTTTGCATTTATCTTTTTAGATATTTTTTGTGATATGTGGTAGTTTCACTATTGATAACTGTCATTTATTACAACAGCTAAGCTTGGGTACAATTGGCAAAAGAGAGGAACATAGAAAAAGACAAAGGAGAAGCCCTGAAACCCATTTGTTCCTGCTCAAGCGTGGATCTTTAGGGACTGGTTACAAATATAAGTAACAGCTGGTTACAGTGGTTTTCATAAAATGTCACTCAAAACAGGAGTAAATAGTGCCTTTGTTTTTTACCATGGACATAGTAAAGAAGGAGGATGTGTCCCAGTTTAAAGGTGTGGCTCATTGGTGTGTCTTAAGTATAATATAAGCTTAATCTAGGCTAAACAGACAGTACTTAATCAAATCGTATAATTGTTATTAAATGACCAGAATTGAAAAAAAAGAAAAGTTCCCTGGCTATTTCACACGGTTGGGCTGATGAACCTGAAAAGCCTGACTAGCTGGTTTGAGTCCACAAAGCTAAACTCCAAAAATGCCTGACGACAGTTGACTAGGAATGTGTTGCTCTGACTTTGTGTCACTGGAAGGGGCTCTGGCTCATCCAAACCCACTGCTCATGAAATCTTGCGTGAGGAACCACGGCACTCTGGCGCCTGTGCCATGAGTGTACACCATGGAAACAAGCACACTGTTACAACACACCTGGAGCCCATCCCAGGACACGGAGAGACGGCGATTGAGAGACGGCGATTGAGAGACTGGCGGAGAGACAGAGACGGATGGATGATCCTGTGACAGCGTCCCAACTCTCCCTGCAGCTCTTTTCACTCTGTAAAATAAGACCACAGCTGGATTAAGTGCTTCATTCAGAGCAGCCTGTGCTGCTTTTAGGGGACTCTCTCTCCATCCCGCTGGCTGTCAAGCATTAGTGCAAACATCGTGCTGCACAGATCACCTCCAGATGTCGTCAAGTATAGTTTACATTAACTAAAGCAAAAATACTCTTTAGCCAGGCACATAATGTAAGACATAAACTGACTTTTAGTGTTTGTTTTAAATGGTTCTGCTGTTTTGAAGATTCCAGAAATCTGAAAATCTTGTTACTTGTGAAGATGTTGCATATCTTACTGTATAACTGAAGCGGTGGCCTTTAACCTACTTAAAGGGTGTAGAGGACAAAAGTATGTAAATCTGATGCAAATTTGATGATCTCAAGTATGCAGTTTCTGGCTGCCAATTGGGAAAAAAAATACTACTTACATACAGTATTCAGCTGAGCTGGACAGCAGAAATCATGAATGATGTATGTTTTACATTAAGGTTATAAAGTGGACTGGAGGAATCCACATTGGATCAATAGAGCAGGGCAGCTCGCCAAACCATGTCATTAACCGCATATTAATTCTGGCTGCAGTCGCCGAGCCACATTCTGATCGGGGTGGTTTCTAGAGAAGTGTTTACCAAAACAAGACTTCCAGCTCTGCTCAAGCGGTTTCACAGAGCTGCAGTGACGTAGGAGACCTCGACATATTACCGACTTTATGTACGCATGTAGAAATGTGAGGTCATGTCAGCCTTGTAAGTGTACTTTCTCACCAGAATGTGCTATGCTGTGGACTCATTCCCAAAGACAATTAAAGCCTGGTCCTGCAAAGGCTCAAAAGCATATAATTGCTAGGATAACTTTGCTCCAAAAAGTAAGGGAGTGGGAAAATTGTTGACTGCAAATCTTCAAAGTATTACACACAATTTTATTCCAGCGCCAGAAATTGCACTCAAAGTCATATATTAGTTTGAACGTGAAGCTAAAATTCACCACAGACTTAAATGCACCTCAGTACCATCTGGCCTCTCTAACATCAGCAGTGTATTGAATATCAACCATACAATCTCCACCTTCCTCTGCACCGCTGATATCTCATTCTTCTCACTCCAAATATAAGACATGTGTCACAATGTTCCTCCCCCTAATTGACCCCTAATCACATTTGCTGAACACACAGACGTCTGGGGGGTCGGTCCTCCTTATCTCTCCTGAGGGTGTCATGTTTGCTCCGTCCTTTCCGTCTCACTAGTGCACCATACTGTCGATATACGGAAAATAAAATCTCCCTTTTCTTTGTTATCTTCCTCAGTTTTGTGTATAAAACTTGACTGAAGGAGCTGCTGAAGAAAACCATGAGGAGAGAGCATCATAGTTAAACGGATGCATTTGGGATTAGTCGAGTAAAGAAAACAGACTGGAGGATGATGGCGCAAATTTGAAACTGCAATGGAAGATAATTTAATGAGACAAACTTTTGAGATTCAATCCCTCCATCTGGAGCAATAGGTTAAAGATGATTGAGGTGAGAGTTCATGCTGATACTTATTATTGGCTGGTGTATGATGAACCCCGCTGACCTCTCCAAAATCTAAACCATGTGTGGCCAAAAGACGACACTAATGGAACTCTGCTTTTCATACAACGCTGTGTCTGTATGAAGGGTTATCCGTTGAAGTTGGATAAAAACCCTATGCGTCTGCCTTTTATCCGTTACTTCTTATTGCTATGATCTTGCAATATTTATATCACCAGGCTCATAGAAGCTTCAAGCTCAATCTTTTTCAAGATGCGAAATATCGTGATAAACAAACAATATGTGAAGATGCTGATGAAATGACCACTGCTAAAATACTGTATTCAAATTGAAGGAACACGTTGTAAAAGTCAAAATGTCTCATCTTGGTCCACAATGGAAACCTATTAAGTTACACTAAAAGCTTAACGTTAATTTGATTTTTATTAAGTTTCTGTTCAAAAAAATGAATCTAAATGAATGAGCAGCTATTTAGATTTATGCTGACTTTTCAAAACTCAAACCACAGTACAGAAGACTGTCGCAAACAAGAGTTAAAGCGTTATTATCCTATTAACGTTTTCAAAGTCTAACAGAGCAAACTGAATCGTTGGCTTCAACTTTCACCTCCGCTGCATCTCTGACATCAGCGCTCAGTTAACCATCGAGAAGAATTTGGCAGCTTCTATCTGGCTCTAATTAGGAGCCAGATAGAAGCTGTCAGCGGTGTTTGGAACAGAGAGATGGAAAAGAAAGTCGGGAACCAAGGTTTAATTTTGCAATCAGAGTTAGTATAAGTCAACTTTTCATCATCAATAAAACTCTTGATATATCTTTATGCATTTCGTTTCATATGAACCACTCATATCCATCAATTATCTCCCAAAGAGTTCATGAAAAGTTCTAAAATGCAAAATGTACAAGTGAAAAGGGACAGTTCTTACTTAACCATTATCAAAACCATATCCTAACTTTAGTTTCTCAATTTCAACCATAATCTGAATCAAATTGTTTTACATGCCAAACCATAATCCTTTCCTGGAGCGTAAAAATACATCAGATTTTTGATTTACGTCTCCAACATGCAATCTTAATTTAAGAGTTCATCTGACTTTGTTGGATCATGTGCACATCGTTAGTATAGTGGGGATACAACCAACAGACAATTTTGACTGAATGTTTGTTAAAAATATATGTCCCCAATTACAAAGTCTAGGTTTTTTTTAATAAGTTATTAATCATCTTAAATCCAAACAAACAGAATTTATTTCATTAAAATCTTTATCCAGCTCTATCACAAAAATACCATAATAGCAGCATAGCTCTGTGGATGTTGGTTACATGCTGTTTATTTGTTCAGCTCCCACTTACCAGCATCTCTGGTGATCCCCTGACTTTTCATCTTGCGCCACAAGCAGGTTGTCATTCTGGTTTTGAATGAAATGTCTCAACAACCGTTCAATGGTTTTGTCACGTAATTTGGTACACATTCATGTTCCCCTCAGGATGAATTGTTACAATTTTGGTGATCCCTTGACTTCGCATGAGGCGGCGACATTAGATCCAATTTGTCCAATCATTTATTTTATTACCAAATATCCCTCAAAGCTAAATCACATTCCCATCAGCCTCAACTAGGATGTTACCTGCTAAACTGTCATTTATTAGCATTGTCATTGGAGAATTTTAGCATGCTACCATTAGCATTTAGCAATTTAGAATTACAGCTTTGAAGAATAACTAGCATGACTGTGGATACTTAGTCTTGCCCAATTCATTTTTTAAAGAGAGAAAGAGTATGTTTCAAAAGCTGCAAGAAATGTGCTTGTTTGCCTGCTGTATAAAGAATAACAACACATTGTTGTAATGTCAACAATAACTGCTGCTGTAATTTATGACGTGTGTTAAACAAAACACACACACACACACACACACACACACACACACACACACACACACACACATGTCAGTATATATATATATATATATATATATATATATATATATATATATATATATATATATGGTTATATTACTTTGTTATTGCCGTTTCCTCCACTTTTCTGGGACAATCTTTAGTTGTTAACTATCATTAAAATGAAGCGCCACAAACACAGAATGGTATTAAGCTAAAGATGATTAGATGGATTCAGGCCAGGGAAGGAAAGCAGCTCATTGCTTGAGTAAACATGTTTCACACGCTGATGGCGGCGGCTCACGATGAGATCAAACCATTTCATTAGTCTGCCACGGTTAAACACACACACACACACACACACACACACACACGCACACACACACACACACACACACACACACACACACACACACACACACACACACACACTCCCACCTACATAAACATGCAAAGATCAAGATATTATGGAAGTTGGCATTGTTATATCTACATTAACTTGTGTAAATTACATTTACATATTCTATTGGGTAATACTGAGCCGTATCAGTTTGCAGTAGATGTACTGAAATAACTAACTATGATGAATTAATAAAAGCAGAACATTATAGATTGAGCAATATAGTCAACAGCATTATCCCACATTATATTTAGGATGGCTATTGAAAACACTTTTATAGGATCACGGAGTTTACCCACAAACACTCTGCCTCAGTGAAGTTATGATTACTATAATGATATAATGTGCTAACCACCTCCAATTTTTCCCCCTTGACACAGAAAGATTGATGGTGGCCAGTCAGACCGTTCCCCGAGGGATCCTTTGTAACCCTGCAACAATGTTGATATAACAAAGACTCATTATGACTTTTTATAAAATAAGCTGTCCAATAAGATTTTGAAAATGATTTATTGCCTTTCAAGGGGTACATTCCCAATTCCTAATAAGCTACAATAATTTCAGAGCAATCTGCTCCATCTTAACCAGTTACACTACACTAACGTCTTTACTTGCTTAATGAATTAGCATTCGCAAACAAGGATTTTCTCTCGGGGGGCTTCAACCACAGGAATGTGACAAACTCCTGCTTTTAATCCTGGTTACATACCAAACTTTAGACAGCACAAATATAATTGTAATGCAATAGAAAGTCTCAGCTGGGGTTCACATTGAACTGTTTTAATGTGCGGCATCATTTGTGTTTACATAGCCCAAACCTTTAATGTCTTTGTGCTTTAAAATAATTAAATATTTCCAGTATTTGTTGTGAGTAAGTCTTCGTTTTAATGGATTTCTCAGGAGTTGTGTCAGAACAACAACAACAGTTCAACCAAAAAACGGATTCCAGAGAATATTACATCACATACTGAATAAAAGATTGGTTCAAGTAAAAATGCAGTGGATCAATCCAAAAGCTGATTAAAAGCTGAAATTGCAAAAGCCAATCATCAGAGGAGTCATCGTATGATCATGTGCCACTGTTTCTTGATCCAAATGTTGATCTGACTCATCACACACTTTTCAAATCAGCCCTCAGATCCACCAATTATTCAATGTGACGTTTGCTGTGGTTCACTGGCCTTGAAACTATATTTTTCAAGGCGAGTATCTCCTGCTGAGTGAAAGATGGTTTCAATAACAACACTGCAACAATTTGACAATCATCATTGCCATTCGCCACATCTGAAATCAGCACATTCTTGGCTCGATGCGTCACCTTGAGGCAGCTCAGAAGAGCCATACCTCTTGTGAAATGAGTGCATGCTCCTCTCGTGATATTTTGCGCCAAAGTTCAGAGGTTAAAAAGTCTCCTCTGACAGATAATACTGGCACTGACCTGAAGCGAGCCACTCAGATAGTTGTTTTTTTTGTGATTGGAAAGGAGCTTGATTTGTCCTTTAACCAATGAGATCATCAGTAGTGCATGAGGCAACATCTGGGGTGTAATGAGCAACTGCAAAAGTTCTTGATTAAGAAAGTCCTTTCACTTTTGAATAAATTAACTAAATTAATTTGATAAGAAGATGATTGAGAGGACGGCAGGGCCTATAGGACTCAATCCAGATCATTCACATCTTGATTTCCAACTTTATTTTGGCATGGACGTCCTATGGAGGCAAAAACTCCATTTCCATCTCAATGAAAAGGGTCTGAAAGTAGACATTGGAAACATTGGAAACACGCATTGTTGTACAGTCAATAATGAACATTTATTCTCCTGAATGACACCAACCCTGTGGTTCGGACAAAAAAACAAAAAACTAAATAAAACCCTTTTTCTAATGCTATTTGGTAAGATCATTGCATTCCCCAAAAATTCCAATTCTACAAATGTTCAAAATGCCAACGACCAAAGAAACTTGACATCACAGCAAACCATCAGTAAGATGTAAACATGAACACTGGAAGTAAAATCTACAAAATGCAGAATCATTGCTTCTCTGCTGTCAAGACTCAGTTGACACAAAACACTGACTAACATTTTGAGAAGAAAAATGTGTTTCTTCACCAAACCACTAGAAGAATGTACGGGTGTGTCCAGATGTTTTTCTGTGTGCAAGAAAAACTAGATGGACATTGAGATAAAGAGGAAGCAATAGCTTTTTTTTTTACAAGGTGCCATGAAGCGATGAAAACAAACAGCATATGTTTTGAAGCTGTAATATGCTTTTCCAATACATCCTGGTGCTAAAAGAAATATACGCTCCTTTTTATTCCCCTGCCAGGTAATAAAAACCCTAATTGATTCTTGTGATAAAATAAATAAAAGTTGTATTTTATGACTCCAGACTTCCTGCAGAGTTTGGTAAGCAAACTAAGGTTGACTATTGGGGCAATTCACGGTTTGACACTCAGAGGATGACCTCACAAACATAACAAAGCGGTTGACTTTTGTGTTGCCATCCTTTTATGACCGTAGATATTTTCATTAAGCGAAGCAGTGAGATACTTAGAAATGAGAGGAACATTAGATTAAGTTTTATTCTGTCTTGTTCAGTGAAGAATACCAATAACAATTTCATGCCTGCTGGTCAGAGTGATTCCTCCTGGATGTGTTTGCATAGCTTTGCACAAGGACTGTAAACCGTTGACATATTATCTCATATATTCTCTTGTTACATCTTATTTATTTATGTGGCTTTAGAGGCAGTTTCAAAGTTATTCGATAATTGTTTGTGAATTCATGCAGCACCTCTGCACAGTGTCAGCAGCTGTAGCAGGTGTTGCAGTTGAAGTTTCATTTTGTACGCAAGGTGAAACTTGATGTTGAGAAGCAGTTAAGAAGTTACTTGCAGCATTTGAGAGCTGATTTATACAGTACAGAGCCAAACACATGTTGGGTGGACTGAGAGACTGTGTAGTTTGACTGAACTTTAGTATAATCCTTTATGTCATCAGACATCACCTTAAGACAAGCCATCAGTCTTAATAAATCTTTTTTTCTGGACCAAATAACAGTTTCATAGCACAGCAAATTTGATCTGGATAGTTTAATGACATCGCCTCGAGGAACGTTTGTCCACAAATTCAAACACACTTTTAAACCTCTCTGTGAAGCAACACTGTCATTGTGAAGTTAATGTCCAATCAGCCAATGCGGAGCACATGGTTTTATTAAACCGATAAGCCTCAGAGACTTCCTACAGTTCAACAGTGATTAGGTTCGTGCCAGAAGAGGGTGCAAACTAAGTCGAGGATATCCTCACCGCACCCTGCCTCAGCAGGCGTGCTGCCTCGTGCGCAATACTATGCTCACTATTTTCCATCGTTGGGTCTCAATCCAGCTCTAATTTCAGAAAAGAAAACACATATATTTAAAACATTCGTTCCCTCTCACACCTTTCTCTCGGATTTTAGAACTTAATTTTTTCTTCCTCCCTTTTTTCCTCCTTGCCTCCACTGACATTCTTGTCTTTTTCTTTTCCCCTGTGTTTCCCATCCCCTTGCTTTCTCTATGTTTGTCCTCTCCAGCGTGTGTCCTGTCCCGTGGTCTTTCTTTAGTGTCCATATGCTGTTAGAATTAAAAAGGGGGACAGAGGGAGAGAGGAGAGGTGGGCAGCTCAACCCTCCTCCTGAGGGAGCATCTGCTTCTCTCTTTCCTCTCGTTCACAATCATCTCTCTCTCTCTTTCTCTGCGGACTAACAAACAGCTCTGACCTCAGACGGTTGGATACATTACAGAGGAGGAACATGATATAAAACAAAAAATATGTAGCCAGATGACAGATCAGGTTAGGGATGTGGCCCAACTCCAGTACATCACAAACATTTGCAGATCATTGAAACAACTTTCATATGTTTCATATGTTGCAATCTGAAATAAAAACACCTTCTCACTCTGATGCTTTCTGATATTGTGTTCATTAATAAAATAAGGCCTCTTCATGACACCACACAATATGTTTTAAGTTGAACTATGTTATTTACAAAGCGTTACAGCAGATAACTGAAACATCGTGCTGTGAGTAATGAAGGTTTCTGCAGACACGATTTGATTAAGGACCAACTTGTGACAAAATATTAAATGTCCAACAATGTCGTTAAAGGATTTTCAAATTATTTGTTCACCTTTATAATAACAAGATTTAAAGCCATTCTTATAGTGTGTTTCAATGTTTGTATAGTTGGGAACACTTTAAGCCCAACTATTTAGCATTATAAGCAGTATTCAAACATTTAATAAATGGCTTATAATGATCTATAATGCAGTTATACACAACTATATGCCAAGAATAGGTTAGAGGATTAATGCAACCCCAATCTCATCTACAGCCAGGAGACTGTTAGCATCTCTTGGTGGGGTGCAAAGAGAAGTCACTATGCCTGGCCAAGAAATATTATGGTACACGGCCTCCCATAAAAACCACAAATCCGTACAAAAACCACAAAGTGTTTTTGTAAATAAACAAGATAATTATGAAACGCGTTAATAAGTGAGCTTTAGTAATATTGGCAAGCAAATGTTGTTACTTTTGGACAAAGCCAGGCTAGTCTTTCCTCCTGCTTCCAGTCTTTATGCTAAGAAAAGCTAAGCTAACTGTCTCCTTGGTGTAGACTCTTCATCTGACACTTGGCAAGAAAGTAAGTATAATTCCCAAAATGTTGAACTATTCCTCTTTCTTTATTGACCATTTTAATAGGCAAAGATTGGGCAATTGTATTTAACTAAATTGAATGCATATTTTGAATTTACATTACCTTAACATGTTTATGAGAGGTTTCAGACACATGAGCTTTATTTACAACAAGGCTTTCATTACTTCTCAGTATTTTATTCGGGCCAATCTCACACTGTAAAATATCAAGTTATGAATTTGACTTGTAAAAGTATCTTTTCAGCTATTTATGTCCAGATCATTCCAGATTTGAATGCTGTCTCACATTGTGTAAACACATCTTTGGTGATCGACTCAACAGTTTCCAGAAATCCATCAATAAACACGCCGAGTAGCCGAAGTGTTATGCACCCAATATGTCCATAAATTAGCCACGAACCCAATAACACAACCCTGAGAAGTAATTTTCCATTCGCTACTCCAAAAATATGACGGATATAAAGTTTCATATCTCCAAACGACGCCTTGAAACATCCCACAAAATGCTTCAGCCTTGTGTTGCTCGTGAGAGGCCTAGCAGCTGTTTAAAAAAGGAGCCCAGTAACAAATTCAGCCTCTAAAACACAGACGACATGTAACGTATGTCTCAGCGGGCGCAATAAATACTGTAATAAAATGGTGACAGTGTCGATGTTTCCAAACTCCACAATGGGAGAGAAGTGAAGAGTGGTCCAAGCACTTATGTCAGAGACAAGGTCTTTTTGTTATGTGACGGATACATTAATTATCATGTGTGATATTTAAACAAGTTAGTCTGTCTGTTTATATAATATTTCAGTTATTGTGGATTTATTAAAGTATTTTTACTTATTTATAATACTTGTTTTGATCTTGTTTTTTTACTATGTCTATATGTTTGCACTATCCTCTCTGCTGCTGTAATCCTGCAAATTTCCCCGCTGTGGGACTAATAAAGGATTCTTTTATCTTATCTTATCTTATCTTAAATTCAGCTCCATTTATTTTTGTGGTGGGTGATGTTGCCATGTTTCAACAATACATAAAAACCTCCTTTTCTGCCCCAAAAACATGAACCCAGGGTTATTATTTGCAATCACTTATTTACCTGAGCGATGAATTCATAGGTCTGTTTAGCATTATGAAGAAAAGCAGATTATTTGATTCTTAATAATATGGAAGGTTTGGGTTTAGACTGTGTAGGTCACCTCTACTGTATTGCAGTCCAACAGAACAGAACCCCATGCTTTCCAATGAAGACGTAATTACCTCTTAAATACCTTTTAACTCCCTTTCACACGTTCCTATGTCATTAAAGTTGCCTAACTAAAGCTCAGCTCTTGCGTTTCTTGTGTATGAAATTATGTCTCCTACCCGGCTTCCATGTCTGCTCTGCCCTGCTCGCACAAAATCTGCAGGGCACCATCCTCGCTCTGCTGACTCAGGCAGGATCAAGGCGTGGGGGAGTCTTCTTTTGGCATCAGGACAGAAGCGAGGATCTGGAATTGCCGGGCATCACGCCATGTGACGTCGATGTCACGCTTGTTTTGTAAACACGTACATGTAAACGCATAGCAGCGAGTTTTATATCAATGTGAATACACAAAGGGCTTTCCTCACTGCGTAGGAAAAGGGTGTGTAAAAGGCAGCACGCTTATTTACTGTTGATGATTCATGTAAGTTTAAAAAGAAAAAAAAAGGTATGACCTATTTTTCAGGTTTGCAGACAACAAGTCCAAACTTGACCTCTACGAGCGACCTCAAGGTGAAGGGTTTTTTATGAAACCGTAAAGCTCCTGATACATGGAGTTGAAAAACTGATGCAATTGCATCATCGCCGAACATCTGTTTGTGACATGTTTCTATCCAAACTCTCTCTCACTCTTGCCTCACTCTTTACCGTCATTTTAAACTCTTTAGTCGATGTCAGTGCACCTTCTGGGACATTTACAAGGCTTTCCCATTAGGTTCACTGAACGCATGGGTATGATGCACTTACTTTAGCAAGATTGGATGACACATAAACAGAGCAGCATATCACAGCAACCGGAGTTTCAGTGTGCCATAAAGTTAGGGGGGGAAAAAACGAAGGAGGGGAAAACAAGGATAAGTAATAATGACAAAATCATGCTGTTATCTTGGCAGCAAACAGCGAGGAACACTTCAGAGGGAATCCAGGGAAACTGAGTAAGCATATTTGATTTTCTCTCTGGAGCGTCGTCTTCAGCGTGTATTGCGGTGGGGCTGAAGATGAGGCTTAAAAAAGGTTTGAGATCAAACTTGTGTATGACAAGTCATCTGTCAGTTTTAGGTCTTGTAATGTCCCACTCGCTATCGTATACAGATAAAAGGTATGGTTCATTAGCAGCGTGAGAAATGGGAGCAGGTTTCCCACAGCAAATGCACGACCCTGTGTTTTGTAGAGATGATTCTGCCAGATTTTGAGTAATTACAGGCCAGAGGGGGTAAAAAGCTGAACCAAACAGCCTCACGCACACACACATCAGAAAAACGAACGCTTCTGCTCTTCAAAGCCTCATGAATGTATGCATCCTCAAACCACAAGCTGCTAATATGCTTTAAAGAGAGCTCAAGTGAAATGTGAGTCAAATAATGACTGTCAGACCACTTCTACAGTCAGCAGGCTTCAACGCGTTTATGTTTTTATCTGTGTTATGCTTATGTCTTAGTACAGAAATACCTGAATTCCTTGAGCTAAGGAAGAGTAAAGACAAGAAACCCTTGACATATAATTTCCTCCTTTTGTTGCCTCTTCAAGGATTAGTTTGATATTTAGCTGCTTTCTTGCTGAGAGAAGAGCAATATCATTCTCATATTGGTTTGTTAAATATCAAGCTACAGCCAAGAGCCGGTTAGCCTAGCTTAGCATAACCCCTCCTAATCAATGTATCATGACATACGAGATGATGTGTAAATCTGTGAGAACATTTGTGTTACCTTCTAGCAGTTTCTGGTGGTTTTGAATGTTTCTCACCCCATACATACCAAATTCAGCAAACTTTACCTCCCACCATTATCTTTTCCTTCTCTCTCTCTCTCTCTCTCTCTCTCTCTCACATACAACGTCAAGTAGACGGTTGGAAATCCAAGCTATTGATGGCTACCTTGGGAAATGTTTGGGCAGAATAGACTGAGCCATTTTCTTCCCACACCTGCTGCTTTGTGTCACTTTATCCCAGAACATCCTCTCTGGACACCTTATCCCAGCTTTCCCAGAGACAAGTATAGGATGACTGGCAGGATGATTGCCAAGTGCTCCAAAATAGCAGGCAACTCATATTAAAAAAATAATATATTAAGATGGATTTATTATTATGTTAAGAAAATGAATATGGTCGCTATTTTCTTGCAAAATACTTTTCATGACTCACAACAGCTTAAGTTGTTGCAGATTGCTATAAATTGTCTATTTTATGCAGGATATTTGTCATGTAGATTTTATTTTACTACAATTTAGATTAAAAAAAACCTCTTTCACTCAGCTTTCCTCCATCGGGATACACAGGTAACCAGAGCAACTAGTGGAGCCAGTGACATCGGACACCTCCAAGGAGAACTGACTCTTTTCTCCGAGCCACGGGAAACTCAGGACGCAATCTAGGCCTCTCACAGTCAGCACGCTATCCAGCGACACAGGCACAAAGCTTAGGTTACCACCTTACGCTCTTGTCTTTGTTCATCTCTCCATTCAGCAGAGAGAAAGATAACTAAGGCTGTTTAATGCCCTCAGGTGGGATTAACGGCTTTTTTGGCACCAAAGGCTCTTTAGGACTATTTATGAATTAAACAGGAAGGACTTTTAACAACTTTGTTGAACTTAAAGCATCTCCAAAACACTTTGTAAAGTTAGTTCCTGCATAATATATTTTGTACTCAAATGAGGGAAACACTATGTCTATATAAAGCGATTTGCATGCACGTACATGTTGAGTGGGGGAGGTTCTGCATGGATTTTTTTTTTTTCCTCTGGCCTGGGAAGCAAACTTAATCTGAATGATCCACGTTCTCAGAACGTAAATTTCTGCGCTAATTAAACACTTCGCACAACATCACCAAAGAGGGGGACTGATGGCAGGAGTGCGTTTCATCTGTCCCAACCGGAACTGTAATGTTTGGCCAAATAAATAGAGGGTATCAGCTTTGCCACAAGCCCAGTAATTAAAAGAGGAGGATTTTTTTAGTGCCATGCTGCTTTGAATCATATCGGCATTGGTTAGATAAGGCTACGTCTTAATTTGCATTGCATGAAGAAATACAGAACTCAGGCAAAACAGTCGGTAAACTCTAAGAAATCAAGTGAGTAATGCATGTTATTTCAATTTTAATCAGATTTGTTTCCAGTAAAAATATTTGCCTAATCAATGGCTTCCCTTAGAGAAAAACACAAACAATCAGCACACCACGGATCATTAAGCAACATGGGCACATGCCTCGATATGCCTATGCCCAGCAATCCAGCTTGTTTTAGTATTGCCAACAGTTGTGATTAACATTAACAGCCACAATCGTACATACAGAACAGTGCTTTTTACTACAGTGGAAATAAGCTCTCAATAACAGACCATAATAACTGTAGGCACCAAAATGCTGTCTGCGAGACAGTTGTTCAGGCTGAGTTTATACAAAACAGTGATTGGCTTCTGATTAGAATATTGGCAAAATAAAAAAGGCGTCAGTATGTCACTAAAAGCCAATTTGCCATCCAGTAATTACAGCACTTCATTGTTAACACCACAGTCATTAAAAATAGCAGGGCTGGGAAGAGACATAATGCAGTGTGATTTTTTTTTTATGCAGAGCAAATATGGTGCAGTAAAAAAGAGGACAGAGCAGCAGTGGAATGAAGGTCAGGCAGCACCTGTTTAACATCAGCAGCTAACAGCAGGAATATGAATCAAACCATCTGGGTACAGCTTTGCCCATCAGATTAGCGCTTGGCATGCAGCTGCACGGCAAAGTGTGTGTGTGTGAGAAAGAGACAGAGACAGATATATGCAGGTAAAATAAGAGAGAAAGAGACAAAAATTAAGAGCAGAGATCATTTCCATGACTACTCTGCAAGTGGAAGTGCTCGGCGAGATCATCAATGTCTCTCTATCAAGTCTCTATGGGTTTAACCTCTGATCATAGTCAATACATTTAGAAAATATTAAGTCCATCTTCAGAAATGTCAAGTTCATCATCTTGTGGAGTGGCACAGTAACAGAGAACGGTAAATCATAGAATTTAGAATATAAATTATACACCGTACTAACCTTACATCAACTTAATGTAAATTAATTTTTGAAATATATTTATGTGGATTTTGTTGGTGGATTCATTTCTTATTTGTTTTTGGTGCTATTAGAGTATTTAATTGTCTTTCATTTAGTTATTTCATCACAATATACACCGTTTGTAAACAGTACGCTCATACTGTACTTGTGGTAGAACGATAGTGTTTTCCAACAGGTAACTGGTTAGTGGAGGTGGTAAGGTGTGGCTGGAGGAATTCAAGAGTCTGATCAGGACTAGGAACACTAGGTACTTTCAAACGGTCCCTTCTCCCTGAGCAGGTTGTTCTGGTTCTCCAAGTCACTGTAGGATTCTGCAAATTTCTATGCAAACTTTATTCAATATATCATCTCATGTCATATGTTATATCAGCAGTAGTAGTATATTGTAACCCTGTAGTAAGTGAATGCGTCCTTTTGTAGTGGTCAGCTGGCTGAGAGTGTATTATGTAAATTTCAATGTACATATCTGCTTGGACTAGAGGTTAAACCCACAGATCCTGTGTGTGAAATAAAAAAGATATCAATATTTCTGTGTACTTAAGAGCAGTATATATGATGATGAGATATGTGCATTCACTACTGCCTTAAAAAAAGATTTAATGGACTGCTGTGGATCCACTGACAGGAAAGTGAAGACAGCGGGTGAAGGGTCTTCACCTCCCTGAGAAAAGAAACAAACTAACTAACTAACAGACAAGAGATGTAAAAGTACACACAAGCAGACTATGTGCCAAAGGGCCAGCTAAGCAACAATGCTTCAAGTTTGTTGTTGTGTCACCCAATATACTGTATGCCATTTTAACTAATCCCTTCTTAGATTATCACCCAGGGGTATCCCACATATAACACCTGTTGTTTACCTCCATGTCATCGGGACACAAACAACCTCCATGAAAGCCCTCGAATATTGAGGCAGTACATGGAGGGTGACACCTTCAGTCACCCTCCCCCCCCCCCACCCCCCACCCCCCACTGTCCATCTCTTCTAACAGCTGTGGAGTGGAGAGCGAGCTGATGACGTCCTCAGGGGGTTAATTGCGCTGTGAGGTCTAAGGGGGAGAATAAAGAGCTGGAGGCCGGGACCAAAGTTGCCAGAGAGAGGGAGAGAGAGCGAGGAAAGGTTGTAATCTGACACCAACCACTACCTCTATGATGATGGAGCATCACAGGCACCACATCTGCCCTATATATAGCTTGTGGGCTGCTTTCAGTTTCAGTTTTTTTTTTCTCTCTTTCTTTGTTTCTGTGAGACTCTCACTCATCTTTTCCTCCACAGCTTCCACCCTCCTGCAGCCTTTTTCACTCGTACTGTCTGTCAATCACACAGCGGTGTCATAATGCAGACATACATCCAAGAGCATGGGCGCAACGTTTCATGCACATTGGAAACGATTGTTACATTAATACATTTATGAGAGAAATTTGAAAAGATGGACAAAAAATGTATCTGCATTTCACTTTTTTTCCTAAGTAGGTACATTTTAAAAGGATGCGCGACCATGTGGAAGGCCAAAGTGCCACCACACCATCAGACATAGGAGGAGAAAATGGAGAACCTAGAGAATGTTTTGGTGAGCCAAAAAAAGAACAAAAGATTCAAATGTTTACTCATCGCAAGTTTCCACAACATAAAGTTTGAGAGACGTCATTGATTTTTATAGGATTGCTAGAAAAAATCTAGAGGAAGAGGCAGGGGATCACCAAAATCAATATGGATTTGTCATCTGGGGACCGTGAATGTCTACAAAACTTCAATGGCAATCCATCCTATAGTTTTTAAGATTTTTCAGCCTGGATATTGTGCTGGGACAACTGACGACTGCCATACATAGAGCTCCTAGCGTGGCTAAAAACATGAATCGTAGCCATTTATCAGTAGAATAGTATTACACAAGCTCTTTCTCCGGAATTGACCAGTGAAGTGTTTATACGCCCGACTGCATTGAAAGTATGGGCATTAAACACAGCAGGGACATCAACAGATCATAGGCCTGCATGTTTTAAAAGTTTTAGATTTGAATGTGACACTGTCCTGTCATATCAGTTGGTAAACATCTTGGCTGCATAGTTTCCTTTCGGTGTGTGTGTGCGATAAACAGCACAGTTCTTTTTCTATTTCAGTGTGATGCTCGAGGAGACATGCAGACGGTCTCTGGTTCCTTGTGGTTCCTCCATCAGCTCTGAATCTGAGTGGGTGGCTGACTAGCTGGTCGACTGGCATTCCCCCAGAGACACGAGGAATGACAAAAACTTAGAAAAACAAAGGCAAACCAAAACCCCAATTGAGTTGCACAATAAAATCCTAATTAGCTACTGGCAATAATGATAATAAAAATATAGTCTAGACATGCTGTATTGAATAAAAAAGTGGGGATTTTATGAGAGCGTAATGCACGGTTTTAAAAAAAACTACACAATGTTGTCTGCGATGCCAGTGACAGCTTATATTATCTTGTTTTATGAATAATAAAAAAACTTTGCCGTTTTCTTGTTTGCTGATGTAAGGGGAAAGTATGCTGGTGGGTGTGAGTGAAGTCTGGGTCTGACTTGCACGCTGGAAACAGCTCAGTGTTTCATTAGCTTTCCTACTGTTGCTTTATTGTTATTGAAGTGACTGTTAATTTAAATTAACTATAATGAAGAGCCAGTGGAGCTTGGGATCATGGTAAACTCTTCAACAGTAAATCTTGCATATTGCCTATATGAAAGAGTGAGAGTAGCTGAAACTAGCAGCAGTTAGCTTTTATTAGCATGAGGGCTGGAAGAAGAGGGAGCAGCTAGCCTGGTTTTGTTAAAAAGGTGAAAAAAAGATCTGCCTACCAGCACATTTAATGCTCACTATAAATGGTTTAATTTGTTTAATATGAAAATCAAAATTATGGAGAACTATTTCTTGGCCAACGTCAAACTAACCCTCGGAAAGAAGTGGTGAAACAGTTCTTTATTAATAAGGTTTAATGTCCTACCTGTATCTGGAAACCCCTTCTTTTACAATCTTGGCTCCTTAACTAAAGAATGACTGCCTCATTTAAAAGATTTTCCTGCTAAGTGTTCTTGTTACAGTCGTAAAGCGTTCTCGCCTTTAAAACTTAAGAAGCGTTTTCCCTTATTTTTTATAGTTTATTTGTTCAAAGTTGAAAGCAGACTGCAGCAGCTAAAAGTGACATTTTATTCCCATCATACAGAGTTAGATATTAAGATAAATATATATTTTTGAGGGGGCTGCATGGTGGTTAGTTGTCTCGCCTCACAGCAAGAGGGACCAAGGTTCGCTTCCGGGGCTTTGCATGAGTCTGCATGTTCTCTCCACGTCAGTGTGGGTTCTCTCCGGGTTTATTAAATTACAATCTTTTTTAGTGCATAATTTGCACTTTACTTTTCTGTCTCTCTTCATCAGGCTATACACAAAGCATGACCAGTTAAATGCACACCGCTTGTACACTGTTTGAATAATCATATTACGACAGAAAGTCGTTTTAAAACATGATATACTGTGTTTCTATTTTATATACAGGCTACATGAGCATTGTTTGTCTTATTTGGAAATTTGGTGTATCCGTGTTTGGAACAATGAATGTGACCAGAATCTCTGTCAAGTAACTTACCGCCACTGTGTTTTATTGTGCAGAGACAGTGCGGCGATGCTGGTTGTTGCCACAGCGGACACACATAAAACAAGTCATTCTCTAACTTTGTTTGTCAGTTACTGCATGTTACAAATGCGACAAAATCTCCAGCACTCAATCTTTTCCATTGTATACGATATACTGCACTGTGGAGTATCCATTGATGGAAGTGTGCACTGAGTTTAAAGCATGGTTGAAATGTAACAAAAAAATTAAATCTATTTTTGTAGACCTCTGGTGAGGAGCTTTTCCTGCAATGTGCGGGTTCCCTTTCTGCTCTCTTTGATCTTTTTCTGGAATCAAATGTAATGATTGTGGCTGACTTTGAAATCTGGAAACACACTTGCTGTGTCTCGTTGCAGAGCTCCTTTGCACGGGTTCCCACTGGCACATTGAGGCTGCTGTTTTATTCATTCAAACGACTGGATAGTTTTGATGAGATACAGTACTATGAACCACGGACCGAGCCCTGACTGTCATTAATGCAGAGGTACCAGGCGTCTTTCATTTTGTCAACAACTAAACCAGATTATTAAAGTAAATAGTTTGACATTTGGGGAATTACATTTATTGAACTTCTTGCCAAAAGTTAAAAGAAAAGATCTCATATCTGCGCAAAAGGAGCTGGAGCTGGGAGGTGGTTAGCGTTTAGCTTAGCACAAAGATTAAACACAGGGGGAATTTCTAACTTGGCTCTCTCCAAAGTTCAAAATTACTCCTGCTGGTGTGACCGAGCTGTGAAGCTACATCACGCAGGAATTCATCCTTTAGGATTGGTTGAAATACAAAACTGTACACTTACAGCCCTCCACTGCATTAGAGTATTAGTGGACCGCAGTAAAAGCAGTGTTGAATGTCACATTCCTAGAACAAACTTATAGTGTCCACTAATGTTACACAGTTTGATTTGACTGCTGCATTAGTAATGTGTATTGATTAAATCTGCAAAGGTTGATTGCAACCTCACTCTATACCTACTCTTATCTATTTTCATCCACTCTGCTGGAGTGCATTATTTGTACTTGATAATAACATTACCGCTTGGTAATAGAACAATTCTTCAACCTGCTGCACATTTATTTATCTACCTTTACATTAAATCATTTTAAATTTGTGCTCTTTTAATTTTGTTGCTGTTAGTAGTGGTTTCTTTCTCTTAATTGTGTTTTTCATGGTCGTCAAACATTATGAAATACCAGAACAGTATATGGTGAAACACTAGCAGAGCTTCTGTCTGAAGAGGTACGCCCAGTAAAGCTGGGACTTAAGGCATGTTAGGCTATAATGGCAAATGGAATTAGAGCGGAGCCAGTCTTTCATGTGGTAATAGGCCTATTTGTTGGAGTTGGGGGACCGTGCCTTTATGTTACTTAAATTACCTTATTGGACTATATATCTTTAAATAAAAAAAGAGGTTTTTTTTCATGTGACTGTGCATTTTGTCGTGAAGATATAGAGTTCTTAGTTTCTCTGTTAACCTACTAAAAGACCAACTTACTTAACACCATTTAAAAGAGAATTGTCTGCAACTATGAATATAAACTGATGTTACGAATGTGCTGTGGTAAAAAGTAACTTCTCATTTTATTTTATTTTTTAGAGTTTAACATTTGAGATTAACCATTATCACCACATTATCATTTCATTTAGAAAATGAGCTAAACTGTTAGATGGTTGCAATGAAATTGGGTACAGATATTCATAGTCCTCAGAAGATGAATCCTACTGACTTCTGACTTTTCCTTTAGTGCCACTAGCAGGTCAAAAGGTTTCACGTGAGTTGAGAAACATCTCAACATCTACCAAATGGATTTGGCACATTTTGTAAACACATTCATAGTACCCAGATGATAAACATCTGACTTTGGTGATCCCCTAGCGTTTCCCTTTTGGGCCAACATGAGGTTGACATTTTTGGTTTTGAGTAAAATGTCTCAACAACTATTGCCATGACATTTTGGACACACATTTATGTTCCCTTTAGCTTGGATTGTAATGACTTGGTGGCCTCTTTACTTTCCATATAGTGCCATCATCAGGTCAAAATGTATTTGCCAAATATCTATAAAATAAATAACATTCCCATCAGCCATAGCTGCACTTTTTTGTTTGTTTAGTGCTATTTACCATGCCAACCTGCTAAACTAAACTGGTGAACATTTGAAACATAACACCTGCTAAGCATCGGCACTTTAGTGCGTTCATTGGGCGCGTATTAGCATGCTGACATTAGCATTTAGCTCAAAAACCGCTGTGCTGAACCACAACCTCATAGAGCTGCTAGTATGGCTGCCTTGTTTATTATTAAAAAATGTAGGGAAAGTTTAGTAATTTACCAGCAGGTGCTTCCTGTCTGTGTAATTCACAATGTTGAAGGCAGACAAGTGAGGTCAGTTGTGTTTACAGTGACATGGGAATATGTATGTCTCAACTCTGCCAACTCATGGTGCATCTAGAATCCGATTTCCCCAACTTCATTATCCAATGTAATGAGTTCAGGGCAATTCAGGTTAGGAAGCTCGTGTGGGCCATAAATCTATCACTACATGCGGTTAGACTGCCTCACTTCACCTTGTTGAAAAGGTTATTTGGCAGCGTAATGAGTTTTATTAAAAGATGTCCTCAGTCTTTTTTCTTTAAAGAGTGTTTGCTCTCCTTATTCATCAGTGCATAAGTGCGATAAACTTAGTTTGTGACTCTTTACAGAAGTTCTACCTTAAGCATTTATCATCATGACGCATCAGTCAGCAGTTGACACATGCACACAACGTCCAAAATAAGAGTTTATAATTTCAGCTGAACAAAGAGTCTATTATGGCCGACCGACTCAGGGGGAAGAGAGAAGACGCTGACTGCTGATATTTCAGTTTGTTTAAACTTTTTACTCACAGTGAAACAGCGTTAATTTTGGTTTGCGGGATGTTGGCGGTTGGGGATTGTAGAGCAGCATGAAGAACAGATGGTCTGAGTAAAAAACCTGCTTAAAAACACACAGGGGAAAAAAAGCTGTAATGTCACAACTGGCTCTCAAAAACTCTTGTTTTGACTCACAGTGACAGATCACTGCCCTGGTGAGACAGCAGATATTTGTTTATATTCAGAACAATATGGTAATCGTAGAAGAGAACAAACCAAAGACACCATACTTGACTTTACATACGCAAAAAAAACAAAAAACAAGAGCCCCATTCCCAGCCGTAGCGCACACATGGGAATCTGTTCCCACTAGTGTCTTAAAATAGTCACCAAGGGCTTTTCAAATTACACAGGCCACGCTGTAAGAAGGGGCCCAATCATAAAACCAGAGTGTTTACCTCCTCTCTAAATCTTACTTTGCTTTGATTAAGGGGGCAGAAGGCGGCTGGGAAGTTGGGATAGAAAAGGACGAGGCCAAGGGGGGGGTTGATACTGTACAAAAACTGTAGGAAACACAATGAGAGTTGTCAACCATCTGTGACCTGAGGCCAGCAGAGCATCCACCATAATGTTAGTAAAGTCATGTAACACTAGAAGTACAGTGAGAGGGAGAACATGAATGGGGTCATTACAGAGGCAAAGTTAGGTCAAGTGAAGCTGAAGTTCATCTCAGACTACTCTAAAGGGGCAGGCCTTCATTTTACATGTCAAAGTCAACCACATAGTCATGTTGAGCACAACAAGGACTCTGAAAGCAGTTGTGTAACGTCTTCTATTAAATCTTTTCAATTTACGCTCAAGTGAGATCACCCGAGTGTCTCAACCATTCATTTTTCATGTATCACGACTCACAGTTTGAGCTCTTCAACAGCTTGGTAAAAAACATGTAACTCTTCTGGTTGAATCATCAAATAAATCACAGAGAAACCTGGTTCTTTCAATTTAAAAAAAAAAAGTGATTTTTCAATCTTCAGATTAAACTGATTCACTTTTGGATTCTGTTTCAAGTGTAATTTAATTCAGCAACTATGGTGCAGTGTTTTATTCACAAATCCAACAACGATTGAATTTGATACTGTGGAGGGCTAGGTGATAATTCCATATGATAACTTATTGTCTGTCAAATGGAATCATATAGTTAGGAAATCATATATTGAGATATTGTGATACAAAATGACTTAGTCTAAATGGATAAAAACAAGAAGATACTAACAGTAAATCTGATTATTTTGCACTCAAGTTCTTAAATGAAAAAATACTCAGTACTTTCATTTGTCAAGTATTTAATTCAAATGAGAGTACACAAAAAGCATGGTTATTTCATATGGACAATTTTTTTTAGTTACCAGAAAACATCCTATATTGTGACATATTTATTGTTATTGAGGTATGAAATGACATGTCGTGATAGAACATTTTGGCCATACCTCCCTGCTCTTTCACTGCTATGATTCACACAATTGACTGGCTTTATCTCCACAGCAACGGCAGCAGAGGCTGATGGGTATTTGAGTTGTCTCGCCCACAAAGTTAAAATGATGTACTAAACAAAATCTCACATAAAATAACGTAATTTGCATCTACTTAATATTTTTGCAAACCAAGAGACAGGAGGCGATTGAAAACAGAGGTAAACAACTAGCATGGCCCTTTTAATAGTTTAGTGGTTTGAGGGGGAGTTATGTGCTCACTGGTAAGTCAAATGTTGTACATAAATTTTCTTTGCCAAGAAATTGTTACATTGAGTAATTCACTGTGAATTCCTACCATTTTTACATTTCTGTTTGAGTTGACAAATAATCTGTTTACCCCTGCTTCCAGCCTTTTTTCTAAGCTAAGCTAACAGTCTCATATCACCAGGGCCATGTGACATGACGATAAAACATTTAAAAGGTTTGTCAGCTGCTTAACAGGATTCCCTCACTATCATCATGGAAAATAAACCTCCTCCTGCATACGCACACACACACACACACACACACACACACACACACACACACACACACACACACACACACACACACACACACACGCACAGACAAATGTCAAACTGTATGTGTGTTACTTAATGTGTCTTTATAGAAACAACGGCTGCATACAAGGGCGTGGATGCGATTATAGAAAAGGATTTACGCTCATATTGCCAGGTTTCATTGTCGGATCGGTGCTTTGAGGAACCGGCTAAACCTGTTTGGACAGGAATACCTCTCAATAAATTGCAACTTAAAAGGACGTCTTTGACAGCACACCTAGCTATTCATGTTGTACAGCAGGCGGGATCACAATGTGCTGCTTTCCCCTCGGCTAAACAAACACTAAAAACAATGTTCATGACATTAATATCCATGGAGCAAAGTGTTTACTGCTGACATAAAGGAGCTGGTCCTCCTTAGTGCTTAAATGCTGAATAGTTTTTATCTGCACACATCATCAGTGCATAAAATGTTTTTATGTCTTTACTTTCCTCGACCAGAAAATAATTTTAATAGTGTAGTTTTTGTCAGTTGAAGAAAAGTAACATAACTAATATATTGGGTGATATGAGTCATTGGGTTTAAAAACAAGGAAAGTATGGAAACTCATTTTCCAGACACAGTTGCGAAATACCCAAACCTCTGAGAGACAACAGTGTCCATTTGAAAGTAAATATATTAAGCAAATACATGTTTTTGAATTGAAGGACTTAGGCATAAATCATTGATGCTCATTTAAGGGTACATTTGATTTTTTTGTTGATCTTTAATTCAGCAGGTCAACCTCAGCATAAACACCCCCGTCTGATCTTTTTCTGCTGGCTGGATGCTCGGGGGATTATGTTTTTTAACGAGCTTCTCCTCATAGGAGGTAGATCATCCCTAATCAATATTTCAACGCATATATTAACATTATCCAAATTGATTCAGTGCCTTTGCAATGCTTAAATGTTGTTTATCAAAGGAAAGGTCACTTGATGTTTTTTGGCTGTCCAACAGGGTATCTTCCTGAGGACTCCATAGGAAAACACGGTGTAATATTGATCAATGGTTTAGCTTAGCTTAGGTTTATCATCACTAATGATTCATAAGTAAATGTTTACACTTCTCTTCGGGGAAACAAATACAGAAAACATCAGTGTGTGTGTGTTTAACAAATAAAAGCCAGTCAGGCGGAGCGAAAATAAATCAAGAAAGAGTTAAAGCATCATAACTGCTGCATGCAAATCAAAGATCGCATCAACAAAAAGACCATAAAAATTAAGTTCAGAACTAGATGACTCATAGTTCACCCTGTCTCACCCCTGCAGCTGTGTTAATCCACTGCTCTCTCTGTGTTGGTGCAGCGTTCTGCAGGGTTTTAGACCTTGCAGTAAGGTCTTCATAGAGCTGTTACTTTAGTTATTGGTGTTCAGAGGCCTTTTTCAATTTAACATTTATTTTTGATGCCATTTATGTGACAATTTGTTTTTGTTTTCATTGTGAGCTACTGTCTATCTTTTCATATGTAGAGTAATTTCACATATATTCCAAACCTCGATATTTGACTTGTTTAAATGCTAATGTGAGATTCTGAATTGTTGTTTTTTGTTGTTTGACTTTTTTATGTTGTCTCCAGGAAGACTAGTTACAACTTTGCAGAACATTGTAGCATGACGGCAAACAAGACCAGCTTTTTGCCTGATGGAGCTGGAATTAGTTTTTGATGCACTGATAGTAGAAATATGCTTGTTTTACCAATGGAAATAAAACACAGCAGTTGTAGCCAAACAATGAATACAAATACTTCTCGCCCCTTTTTTTCTTTTTCGAAGACGGCAGGCTGACGCAAGTTCACTCACCAAGTCCGACTGACTCCAGTTGATATAACAGTTGATTCAATTTGAGGACAGAGCATTAAATTATTAATCCTGGCAGGGATAGTGTTTTTAATGAACACATAGTGGTGTATGGATTCCTGTCTAATGCTCCATTTGGCACGTAGGAGGAGGTAAGATGATGTTACAGGGTGAAACACAAGCATTAAAGATTATTTATTATTTTATAAGAAAATGGAGAGCAGAGGACGGGTTTAAAGCGTATCAGCACACTCCTCAGTCATTCTGCCTCTTTGTCCACAAGTGATCTCTGGACAAAAACGGAGACAGATTGTTTTTGGTTGAATTAAATGCGCATGCAAATGCTTTTTTGTTGCTAATCTGAGGCGTGACAATGCTACTATGGCCCCTTTGTTCTCAGATCAAAAACATGGCCTTGGTTCACTCTTCGTCTGGAAATTCCCAATCCTGAATTTTCTCAGATGTAGAAGATCAAGCGAAATGAATAAGCATTTGTTTGAGAATTCCCAGCAGCTTAACAGGATTGCTTGCAATGCAAGGAAAAATTCCTTCCAGTTTGTGATCCATGGAGCCAACATGACCAACTGAGGACACCGACACTTATGATCAGGACTGACTGAAGTGCCACCAGAGCAGTGACACAATCCGCACCATCTGTGCAGGTTTTGTCAGCTGGCATGTGTGAATAAAAAGACATTTCACATATCTTGTTAACCAGCCATGAAGCTTTTCCGTTTTCTCATCCCCTTGTGTTCTAGGATATGCAGCTCTCCGTGTAGAGGCCTTTCAAATCTGGTAAAATGTGTTATTTTACTTCAAGCATTCTGTCCATCAAGATTAGATATTGGCGTTGCTAGTCATGTTTGTGTAGACAGGTAGACGGTACGAAAAATACAGAAATATGCAAAACCATATGTGCATTTTTTTGCATCATAAAGAAGATTTATACAAAGACTACATGGCATCCAACTATTTGATATCATTCTAGATTACCCTTTTATGACATGTATTTCTTGTAAGCCTACAAAGGCCGAAACTAATTTATCTGAATTATGTTACAAAACTTAAAAAAAAAAAAAAAAAAAAAAAAGGCCAGAACTGAAGTCATCATCAGATTCACAAAGCACCAAACAACTTGAGAGAAAACTGTCGCAATCACGTTGCTCATTCTGAAAACCCAGCCCTTCCCTGCCTTTCACTAACATAAACAAGCCTATGGTCTTCGGCTCATTCATGAATCTAGGTCTTTGGCGTTCCTGCTCGAGAGTGTAAGTCTACCAGCTCTGAGTCAAAGCCAAAGGACGCCCTTTTTTCTCTCTTCTCTCTTTCTCAGATACGCAGCCATTCATGCCCTGTGGAGCTTACTCTCCACCCAAACAGTATCTCCATGGCGACGCACATACTGTATATACACCAACCTTTAAAGGTGTGTGTCTGTGTCTCTTTTTTTTTTGGGCCCTACCTAAGAGGCCTTTGAACCGTGACAACGGTTGAACGACAACGTCAGCACATAAGGGGTTTCCCTGTTCACGGCCTCCGGTCGCCCAGGCAACATTCCTCAGTCGACAAACATTGGCTCGGAGTGGAGGCTGCATACCAGAGGATCTCCCAGGAAGTCCAAAAAGGCTTTCCTGGCGTTTTGTTATTGTTGTTGCTATAGTAGTGGCCGCCAGCCAGCGAGTGTGAACAGGTGAGAGCAGGTACACCTACTGTACAAAATATCTACCCGTTACCTTCCACTAATACTCCAGATAGAAATAGAACACAGTCTTTGTATATGGGCGAGGACACACCTGAAAGACGTCACAACGGATATCACACTGTGGGCTATCCTAGTCACAAAAGATTACATCAGGTTTGTACTGTACATATAAACAATGTTCCAACATGGTAACTGGGTTGAATGTATAATTTGTGAATAGAAACTGAAATAGAAATTTAAACCCGTGCTTCATCACCTAAATCGTCCACTGAGATTACCTCAGGTCTGTAAAAGAATAATACTGTAGAAAGCTCACAAGGGTTTTCTAACGTGACCCTTCAATAAGTCATTGTACGTGGTCCAGTGTGTGCGCACATGGTTTGTCATGGTCACAAGGGAGGCGAGAGGCTTGCAGTCCTTCAGTGCAAACACAAACCAGGGCCATCTGCAAGCCTGGATCCCCTCCAACAGCAACACTAGCGCGCACACACACTTTATATGATATCATGAATTGGGTGTCAGCGGTTGTAGCACCTCATCTCTCAATGTAAATGTATACATCTGGGGCCGAGGCAGATGTTCGGCATATTGCGATAACCTAAAGAAGTTTTTGGCAACAATTTATTCTCAAAACTCAGAGATGTTGAACAATTAAGATTGTAAATTTGATCATTACGGTTTAAATTATACAACAGCTCCTGCAGTGTTTTTAACGGTTTTTACATCACACAGATTGGGAGTTAGATATGTCTCGCCTTGGGTCCCGGTCTCGCTGTTGCTGGGTTATGTTGAGAAAACAAGTGAAGTGTGTTGTTATGAAACAGTGACTGATGCTGTGTAGCAGCAGGCCAAAGTGAAAATGCCTCTTTCCCCGCCAGAGATTTGTATTGGAAACCACAGATCCATGGCACGGGACCATGTAGGCCTTCCACAAGCACCACACAGATCAGACCCCACAGGAAAAAAAATGTGTGCATGCATGTGTTTTTGTACGTGTGGCGGAAGGCCAAACATGCTTAAAAGGTTTCATTTCGCTTATTTAGTAACTCTAACTGGAACCGAGTGTCTTGTTGATTTCATAAGAATAAATCACAATAATCTGATGAATGCAATGTCATGTTACAATTTGCGAGTGAGCCTCTTGAAGCACTTGGCAGCCAAAAACTCCAGGTGGGGCTAATTCAATTGGTCAACCCCCCCCCACACACACACACACACACACACACACACACACACACACACACACACACACACACACACGGAATTCCTAAATCGATGGAAACTTCACGTGCTTTAGATTTCAGATATTTCAAAATATTTTCAAGGACTCATCCCCTAACAGTAACTTGAACTTGATATCTCCTTCTACCATCCCATTTTTTCTTCTTCTTCTTCTTTTTAATGGAAATGTTTTGGAGGAAGACATCCTTAACTAATTAAGTCTTCGAGGTTGTCCTCTTGATCCAAGTTGCTGGGCTCCACCAAACAAGAGAAATGAGACCCCAGCTGTATATACTGTACGGTCAACCATCCATCAAGCCGGTCCCGTTCGCCTCTGAAACTCCCCGACTTCCCTTTGAACCCCTCATTGTGGACTAAGAAAAGAAAAACATTTGACGGTCACCACAGTCTGATGAGTCCACTTATCAGCCATGCAGATAGTTAATGTATGGATTATTAATCACTGAGCATCCAAATTGTGCTAAAGCCTTTGAAACTGTAGCAAAGACTGGTAAACAAAGCTCTCCACTAAACGACAAAAGGCTTATTTGGAGCAAAGTTGTGTTCTTTTCCTTTAAATCTAAGTACTTTTTTTTTTTTTTAAAGTGGTCTATCCTTTATGTTAAACTGAACATAATGTTTTTCTGAAGGGTTTATTCATGAGCACCTTAAAAAAAACACAATATCTAATTGAAGTGATAGTGATACCCTTCAAAGATACATTAAGGTATGTACATATTGTGGCTATTTCTTTCTTTATTATCTTTACCAAAGTGTCTCATGATGGTGCCAAGATGAAAATAAATGGGGATCACAAAAGTGCGTATAAATACCTTTGCAATTCATCCAATAGTTGACGAGACAGTAACTGGTATCACAAAGCACTTTTCATGTTCAGAGTTAAAGAACACATCAGGTTGGATTAAACTTGACTCCGAGTTAAAGTTATCGCTTCGATTTGACCTTTAGCACTCGCTGTTTTTCCAGGTGGGTTTCAGATGAGTCACCCACAGGTTTTGCAGGTTCTTCTGGTTTTGGGTTTGGATTTCAACAGATGCACTAAATTGCTACCAGCATGTGCCACACATCCGATCCCTAAAAACAGTCTTATCAGATGTACAATGGAAAAGTTCACACTGAGGGAACGACTAAACATACTTATGTGACGCTTTATCTTAAATCCCGATCACACTCTCACTTCTCACCCAGTCATTACCGGGATACGAGGATGCTTTAGTGTTACCGATCATCCTCTCGGTGGACATGATACTGCTGACGCTTTCACTAAATGTAGTGTTGCGTAAGGGCTATCATTTTGAGAATTTGGGTAAAGACCTCAGTGGAAAACAAGCATATAACAGATAATCACTGAACTGGATTTTAATTTCCCAAATGTGCAGTAGAGTTATCAAGAAACAAACAGCCCTGTATGTTTGATCTTTTTTAGTTTTTGTAGAGTAACCCTTGTATTAGTAAAAGGTAAGAAAAGATAACATTTTCTATTAGGCTATTCATTTTGTTTTTATATGTTTTAAGTGTCACATACTAATGATTACCCAGTCAGGAATCTAAGTTGTGAACAAGCAGATTTCCACCATTTGTGATCCGTCTTTACTACCTACTAGATTTTAGAGATTTCAGTGCTCATCATGTATCTTCTTCACCACTGGCTTCCCCTTTACTCTCTGCCAAATTAGTATCATCACATCACATTATTTGTTCTTCTTAACATCAATCAATCAATTAACTTATATGTGCAATTGCTCAGGTTGAGGTGGGGACTTCTTTTCCTGCAACAATCGGTTGTGTTGATATCAAAGCTGCACAATTGTCTCATCTCTCCTAAGATTGCTTAAAAGAAAAATTAGGCTTTTTATCCTACCATCACCTCACACTCATATGTGGAATATTTTCCTTTATTTAAGCTGTTTTCAAAACTACTTTACCTTAGAATGTATGGCAACTCAACAGAGAAAGGAATTTTACAGTCAGAATGTAACATTATTCTGCTGTTTGCATTGATTATCATGATTTGCTCTGTAAAATAATGTCAGTTTAATTGAATCAAATCTAAGTGCCAAACAATAATCTCAAAAGTGCCAAAATTCACTTTAAAGTCTGCATATGTGGTGACACACTTCTCAGATTTGTGACACTGTCTGCTGTTTAAGTATCTTTTGGCGCCATCTAGTGAACATTTCCCCTCTGAATGCAGGCGTTTAATAAAACCATGTTACGAGGAAAGCCATGCATCATGAAAAAAATGTCAGTTTTGTTTAAGACACAGAGATTTCCATTTGACCTCAATAGAAAAACTGGGTCAAAGCCATAAAAACACAGGCATCCTACAGGAAAAATATACAGAACTGACTAAATCTGTGAGGCTGAGAACGTCCAGGTGGTAAACGCCAGGTCCTAAAAATTGTACTAATACAGCTGTTTAAGCGATACCATCTGGAATAAAGAATAACTGCATGAGACTTTCACTAGTGAAACCAGAAGGCCATTGTTAGGTAGGAGGGGAATAAAACAAACGTGATTTGAAGAAATATTGCGTAAGATGAGGGCTGCTCTGAGTATCACCCCACCAGTGTAATTATCTTGACTTAGTCACTGGTTTCACTCCCTGAAGACAATCCTATAGTGGGTGAAATTAGTCAAACCAGCTATTGTATATGACTCACAGAACAATATATTAAGAAAACAGTTGGCTTCAGTGGCTCAAGGAAATTGCAATCTATAAAGCTTAAAATAACAACGTGGGCTTTACCAACTGCCCACAGTCTATCCATAGACTATTCATTATGATAAGGAAAAGCTGCAACACTTTGTATCACAGCACACTTTACAGAGTATTTTAGTTTCATGGATCAGCTACCAAAAAAAAGTATTCAGTGCATTCTATCGTTATTTAAATGTAGTTGTGGTGGAAGATCATCAGGGAGTCACATTTGCGCATTTTACAGAAAAAAAAAAGAGAAATAAATGATTCTAGTACAAACTCAAACTAGCGATCATCCCTCTCATGGTGATCAAGACTACATACTCTGCGATGTAGATGCATTTCACTTAGGAAAGGCACAGAGGCAATACGGATGATCCCCTTTTCACATATTGCTGCACCCACTTTCAGATCTATGATCCAACAACGCCCAAGGAGTAACTAAGGAGTGACTAACTCACAAACAGCCATGTCTCCTCCACGGTCTGCAACGTGTCTGATGATTCAAAGCATGGACAATGTCCAGATCAATGTCGTGGGAGTGAGAGGCAGTGAGCCATTATTGGAATGGACAAAATAAAAGAAAATGTGTTGTTGAGACACAATTTAGAAGAAAAGCTTAAAATGTTTCATCCTAAACAAACAAAATAGTATCCTAGAAGAGGACAATGCAATGTAGCAGTGTGTGTTTAGATGATACGAAATTATGATGGTTGTTTTGTGTGTTGCAGGAGCTCAGAATTTGCACAATGGGCGTATTAGCTCCATATTTGAAGCCACAGAAAATGTTTTCTGAGCAGCTGTTGATTTTAGTTTTTTTCCTGGCAGCCTAAATCTCCTTGAAATATTTTATCACCGAGATGTTTATGTTAATCAAATTCATAGATTTCTGAACGTCTTCAGAGCACTGGTCTGAAGTGCACTCTCAAGGCTTCCTTTTCCTCTCCAAGACCATCATAAATCTGACAATGTGACTTCTAAAGGGATTCAAATGCATTCAGAGTTACGGCTTTCTGTATCTGAGAGATCGAATGCTTTTAATATCTCTGGTTTTCCCTTCGCCGGGGTCAGTGGGTTTGACCAGCTATAGCATACATCCTGCAGTAGGTGGCACTATGACACTTGCATTTACTGCATTTAATGGTAGTTTGGTGCTACACACCTGAAATTGCATCATTAGCATTATAATTAGTAGCAGAGAGTAGACACAATGGCATAAGGCTTTTATTATATTAAAATAGGTTTATTATTTGTTTCATTTCATTATATGTATAATTTTAAGATAGTCCCTCAGACTCGATGTTTTGGCAACATTAGATCTCAGTCAGTCCATCTTTAATGAGGCCAGACTTAAGAAATAATAAAAGTTTCACAGCAAAGTTCGGATCTCTATGCACACTCACCCACACACTCACCCCCACACACACACATAGAAGAAATAGCAATTACTTTGTGAACCAGCGGTGACAGCAGAGCAGAGCTGCACAGTCATATGTAGGTTTTGATGCGTCTTTCTCCATATGAGCCTTTTTATGCCTCACTGGTTACTGTGCAGCACCAGACTGTGTCATTTAATGCACACACTGCAATGCCCTGACAGCACTGTGGTCAGTTGTGACAGAAGAAGATTTAAAAACCTTAATCTGCAAACTGTATTATAGACGTGCAAATCATGGCAGAGCCTTCTTTAAAGCAACTTGTACAAAGCTAAACATTCTGAACTTTTCTGAATAAATTATTGTGAGATGAGGTTTTTATGACTCATAGTAAGTTATCGGTCTCAATGGTGATTCATTGAGGGTGGTCATTTAGAGAGAGTTACATGAGAGAGAAACACAAAAAAGAAATGAGTATTTTTCAATAATTAAAAACTTTGAATGAATTTTTCAAGTGGGCTTGCTGTGATTAACTAGCAGCATGTTGTTATGGATTGTTCATTATTGATCGACATCGTCGATAAAAAGAACCTGCATTTACACAACACACCTCTCTATAAGCCGCCCAATGGACATGACAGGCTTTAATCTACTACCTTGACCACTGTTCAATGATAACTGTAACAAACCTGTAACAGTCATTTTTTATCATCAAAATGATTTATGGTGGTATGGCATGTTGGAGAAAATGAGCCGAACGTAACGATCTGTAGTCCAGCTGACAGTGAGATAAATGATATTGCTTTTATTGGGACTCCTGCCCTATCCGACCTACAAACGGAAAGAAAATACCAGGATCTGTGAGAAATGACACTCATTATTGCATTACGTGTATGGAGGGCAGTAATGGAGTGATTTATTAAATAAAATGGTTTAAAGTGGTAAAAGGCATCACACGTTCAGCTGAAAAAACTCTTATAGACAACTGCTGGCTCAGTATCAGACCTGTTTTTCACTCTTTTTTTTTTCTAGAGAAAAAATAAATCAGTAACAGATCAGAGTCACGGATACTGAGTCATTCGTTTAAGTGAAAGCCACCATTTATGGATGATATCTGAGAGTTAATGTTCACTGTCCATGGCAGCAAATATGCATGAGATGAGCACAAAGTTAAGATCTGATTGTCTGGCTGAATAATGTAGACCAACGAATTATTGGTTGTTTGCCAGTGAGTATAAACGTGGAAAGATGCAGCAGCTCTATACATTTGATGAAAGAAAATGTATATTTAAAGAATGGCCACATATTGAGTCAGCTAGAATACCTTGATACAACTAAGAGGGTTTGAAAAGCAAGTAAGTAGAGGAACAAAAGCTAAATATAATGGATAAACAGTGGAAATAGACAGCTAATTGAATGACTAAATGACTGAAATAGATAGCCAAGATAAATGTTAAAACAGCTAAATATGAAGTAAATGGTTAAACTTGTTAGCTAAAAGTAGCCTAAATGAATCACCACAGATGTGAGACAATCTGTCGGCATTAGTACACAAATGTGTGTGTGTGTGTGTGTGTGTGTGTGTGTGTGTGTGTGTGTGTGTGTGTGTGTGTGTGTGTGTGTGTGTGTGTGTGTGTGTGTGTGTGTGTGTGTGTGTGTGTGTATCATGTGTGAGTTACGGTCATTTTAAATATATATTCCACAACAATGGCTCCAGTACTATATCTAATTTAAAAGCCATTTGACCTTACTCAGGCCATTTCCAAATGCTATTTGTCTGTCTTTTTTATCTATTTCTGTCTCCTCTCTGTTCCTATGTTTTTACAGTGTGGTCAAATCAAATACCGACAGACGACAGAAACCAGTTCAACAAAATAATATTGAAATAATTCATATTTTGAGATTGAATTTCATGCTGCCTCACAGCATTTAAATCAATATCAACAAGTTTACAGGATTTAATCAATATCCACAAAAGAAAAATCAAAAGAGAGAGCCCTCTCCTCCAGAACCACAATTAAAACACAAATAGCCAGCATTAAATGTGCTGCATATGTGACTTAAACACTCATCCAGACCACTGGGAGGATTACAGGATTTCTACGCGCATTAATCTGAAGAAAGGCGGATGCTACATAATGTGTGATCCATCAGGTCCTGTAAATGAGCCTGTGGGCGGCTGTGTGCTGCCGCTGCATCGCACTGACCCTGAGGCTCACCAGCACACCCAGTAATGAGCCGGACGGTCCTCTGTAGCTATGGTGACAAATGACATGGGGCCATAATGGCCGCGCTCTCTAGCATGTGATTGACAGCACAATGAGGACTCGGCCTTGCGATATTGTGAGCATTTGAATACATAACAGGCATTGTATTTTCATACAAATCCGTCCCATTGCTTGAGCAGCAGACAGAAATAAATCAAATGTCAAAACACGTGGGTTACCCAAGATTTCCCACATCATTTAGTCATCTGTGTATTTAATTGATGGATGCTCCTCTCCATGATAATGATTCAGGTTACTGTTTGACTTCATTATTTAGTTCTAAAATGTTAGTATAGGTGATTTTCTGTGTGTCTTTACTCAGTGTTATCTTAAATGCTAAAAACATCAGGATCACTGCTTCCTACCAAGCTACAAACAGCAAATCAATAAATGTTTAGCATACTTAAAATAGCCCTGCGTGGTGCTGACTATTTTCCATAGTTAAACTAAATTAAAAAAAATGTGTTTAAGCTCATATTATGATTAGGGTTAAAGTTACAAAGACAGACATTGTAATTACTTCTGTCTTCTTAAAAAATGTATTTGTGATTGCAGTAGTTAAACTCAACATGGATTATTAAATACAGAAGTGCCTTTACAGCCTTTACAACGATATAAATTGAATTTATGGGTGTTGTGAATTTGCATTGGCTTACAATTTGTCACACACTGTAGAGTTTCTACAACTGTTAATACAAAAGACAAAACATACAGAATTGCCAATATACTGTATATGCACACTAGGCCTTCCACATAGACTACAACTTCTATTCCATTAGCTAGCTAATCTTTAGTGGTATTTTAGGTGGAAAACTGAGGGTAACAACTACCTTAGACAAGTGCAAAACAAGAAAATTACACAGGTGATAATCCGTTTTGGCACATACCTGTGTAGCTGCTCAGTCTCCTTATTCCGCCGCATTTTCCTGCTGCTGTCATGTTTGGTAACGTTAATCCTCTCAAACCGATGCTTGAGATACTGTAAAGTCTGTTCTTGACCAGGTACCATCTTGGAAGGGAAGCCAATAAAGAGTCTTCCTTCACGAGTTATCCACACATTTTGACCTCTGAGCAAAGCGCTTTTAAAGAAACAGAATTTTGAAACGAGACTGCTATCCATTGGCATTACATTGTATGATAGATAACAACAATGATAATGTTTTTTGTCATGCATTAGCCTTATCCAAAAGTGGCCAATCATTTCTAAATTCCTACGAATTTCTTTCTGCTGCCAGCAGGTGGGGTTTTGCAGCGTTTGATCCAAAAGATAGCCCATGTCACTCAGTCTAGTTTTAGCCTAACTGTTTGTCAGATTAGTATTTTGGCAACTAGGCCTACTGGCCACGTTTCCATGACATTGGCTGTGGATATTCATAGTGGATGGTGATTCACAGGCAGAAAACATAGCAACAGACTTTGGAAGGGACTGGGGCTCCGAGTGGAGAGAATAGGCTACTAGAGAGATACAGATTGGTGGGGAAAGTGTTAAGGCCATCTGGTTTCTCAAGAAGGAGATGCCAGCTCCAGCGCTGAGTTCAATGGGTAACATTCAGGAAGATAATGATTTCTTAGTGCTTCCACCATATCGCCCTGTGTCTTTCAGGGGGATAATTCAAATAACGCTATCATCGTTTTATTTACCCTCTCAAGTTTAATAAGCAAAGCCTTTTACATTTGTTAAATGCTACAGGAAATATTTGTATCCCAACTCATCGGAGGCAAACAATTAAAGATATTCAAATCAATATTAAGCCTTTATTAGTCCCACAATGGGGAAATTCGGTTCTCTGCATTTGACCCATCCCGGAGGAGCAGTGGGCTGCAATGAAGCGCCCGGGGAGCAATTTTGGGGTTAGGTGTCTCGCTCAAGGACACCTCGGCATGTTGCCTGTAGAGGGGTTCGAACCACCGACCTTGTGTTTGTGGGTCACGTTTATGCCAGTAAAGCCACATTGAGCTGAGTGGAATTGAAATTCTACATCAGACGAGATGTATGAAAAGCATAAGTAAACTCCTGATGGTTTTGGATCAATAATTGGCTGTCATAAAGAGTAAGAGTTTACAGACACACCACGGACACTGTAAGCTCGCTGTAAAATATACCAGATTGATGAATAAGCAGGGGATCACCAAAGTCATCATGGATTCCTCTGGGGACCAGGATCTATTCATTAGTTGTTGCGATATTTCAGCCTGGACCAAAGTGCTGGATCAACCCACCAACAGACACTCTGACATCATCCCTAAAGCAACACTGATAAAAAGTTCTTAAGTTGATTACAGCCTTTCAAAAACATCCAAGTTACTTAGTGGTCATCTGTTGGAGTAAAAACATGATTTTTCTATATTATGAAAAACAAAAGAAATGTAAAAAAAAAAATGCAGCCCTTTCCTGTTCAAAACGTATGCATGGATGAAAGTGGAACCCCTTAACATCGTCCAGAATTTGAAAGGAGTGACACATCACTCGAGCAGTTTTCAGTGTGAATGCATGTCCTTACAATGTCCTTCAGTGCTTTCTTTACCAGCCCAGTATAGAAATGTCCTAAATCCAACCATTCTTTAACCACAGTTTACGTACCATACCGTTTTCATGCTATCATTTGCGTATTTTGTGTGTATATTATCCAAATGAGGACACATTGCAAAAATACTCGTTTTTTCTTTTGTATATTTTTAATGCACTATGCAAAGCACTTTAGATATGTATCACATTACGATTAAACTAGAAAAACATTTTTCCACCACCACTGTGGATGAATTTCCATAAATGTTTGCCTAGATGGTTAGATTTATGAAACACACACCTGACATGCAAATAACCCCAAATATACAGGAGCTCTTTAACATAGGGAATCAGACTTAGTGGAAATGAGACATGGAAGACACAGGAGAAAATGTCACAAGAAATGAAAAGAGTATCTGACCTAAATCATCCCATCAAACAAACCATAAAGACAAGTACAGTTGTAACTAATGGCTTCATTAAAGGTTGATCAGTAATTTGCTAATGCTGTATAAATCCACTAAAGTCATTAACAAACTTGAGATTGCATGGGTAAGAAAAATCTCCATGTGTCCTTAACATTTGGTAATAATGTTACAAATGTTGTTTGCCCATTAACAAATGGTAATAGGTTTACCATATGGTACCACTTTCTCATAAGGCCTTTATACAGGGCTTATACATAATTTACTAACAGAGATGTTGCTATGTTGTAAAGATTCCTTTTAACTATATTAGAAAAGAGGCAATCTGTAAGGAAATTCATTAATCACCAACGTATTAAAACTTACCACTGCCAATTAAAATCTCATTATTAATGACTTATCAACATTTATAACTGCAGCCTTGATTGCTTAAGCGTTATAACTCAGTTACAAGCCATTAATAAGAATGACTTTGGCTTTGCCAGGTTGTATTCCTTTCTTTTTGATAATATTGAAGATATAAATGTTTGTAATCCATTACAAAATGCTTAAGGGTTTCTCACTTTCTACTAAGCCAGCAGTAATAATTGTGAAATAAGAAATGAATAAAGGATTTTAATTTCTCATAAACCCTTCATTAAAAAAATCATTTTTACGATATGAATATTAAAATGTGTGTTCTTTAAATCAAAAACATCATAGTAAAAACATCATAGTAAAAACATTGAGCTTGTCAGCTATTGTAACCAATAGCTGACAAGCCAACTCCAACATGACCTTTTGATTTTGGCTACAATACAAAAGATTCCTCTGCAGCTGGAGTTAACATCTAACACACATTACAACAGTGATCATCAGCCCAGTAGTGTTATTTTGCACAATTACACTGTCACTAATTAGTAGTTTAGCCGCAGATGCATTCAGCTTTTAAGAGAGCCTGCTGCACCTACATGCTGTGGGCAACCCACGTACAGAAAGAGCTACGTAATCTGTATGTGTGTGTGTGTGTGTGTGTGTGTGTGTGTGTGTGTGTGTGTGTGTGTGTGTGTGTGTGTGTGTGTGTGTGTGTGTGTGTGTGTGTGTGTGTGAGAGAGAGAGAGAGAGAGAGAGAGAGAGAGAGAGAGAGAGCATCTCTTCTCTCGCATCAGCATCACGCGGTTTAATCGCTCTTTCTCCATCACCGAGGCGTAGGAGGCGTCTGTCAAACCTGTGGAGCGTCTGTCTGTTGGGAAGACAAGCACACACACACACACACACACACACACACACACACACACACACACACACACACACACACACACACACACACACACACACACACACATACACACGTCGTGTTTGAGAGGAGTTGTAGTTTGTAAGAGAATAAACCGGTTTTACAGCCCTTTGGGGGAATCTCCGCTGTCATCCCGGAAGACTCATCACATTCTCGGCGTTAAGGAAGTTGAAGCGAACAGGTGCGTGGACCGCAGATCTCTTATTTCTTGTTCTCTTAGAATAAATGTTTTAATATCCTTTATTATTATATGAATAGCAGCTATAGCAGTATTTGATCTTCTTATCGCATTGCAATATACCAGTTTCTTTCAATTTAAATGAATAGTAAATCCATTCATGGTTTCCCTGTTGGGCTGTAACCAGTTCCTACAGGTGGGATTTTTTTTATTTTTTTTCTCGGAGCAGTGCTGCTTCTATCAACTGCTCAAACAATTTTTCATACGTTGATATTGGCTTGATAAAAAAAATAAAAAATGCCAGAGAGAGAAAAGTAGGGCGGTGGCATCGTTTGTATGCCTTCTCATTTGCGCCTGTTTTTTTTGTTTGTTTGTTTGTTTGACATCCACACAGCTGTGTGCGCGTTATAATTTGGAAAAGCCAAATCGAGCAGCCATGGACGCGTTCAAGAAGGGTTTCTCTAGAGCCAGGGATGGGGTCGTGGCGGCGGCGGAGAAAACCAAGCAGGGGATGACTGGAGCAGCCGAGATGACGAAAGATGGGGTTATGTTCGTCGGTGGGTGCTTTATGAATATGTTCAAATCGTTACTATAACACAAACACTCTCATCTGAGCCTGAATGAGTGCATTTTTGTATTATCATGTGTGCACTGATCATATTTTTGACTAATTGAGCTTCACCTGCATCCTTTCAGGTACCAAAACAAAGGATGGAGTCACAACAGGTAACATTATATATTTTAATTCATGCCTTTTATGCATCTGTTCCGTTCTCTTGTTGCTCTGAAGGAAATCTATAGTGTTTTAATATTCACATTTTGTGAACTCGGCTGCCTCTTTTACACAATAGATCTCTGACATAAAAGCACAAAAGAGTAATCTCACTGGATCTGGAGGAGGGTCAGTAAGAGAGATGAACTGTAACTCTGCAGGTGTCATATTTCAACGTCTTATTCAACAAACAAAACCTGCCTGACACCCCCCCCCCCCCCCCCCACCCCATGGGCCCAGGCCCTGCCATTTGTCATACATAACAAGCAGAGAAGCCGAGGGGGGACTTCCTGTTATAGGCATCCAGGGGATTGACTGTATTGTTGTAACATAGCCACGAGTAAAGTGAGTGTTTTTCAAACTGTGGTTATACAGAGTGTCCTAGCGACTAATGGAGGAAGGGTATCTTTTTTTTTCTCAGTGGTACCAGGCAGCCTATACATTATGCCTATGATCTGATAATCTGCTCTCAGGAGGTCCACATAGGCGGATATGATGCCTTTATAGCAAAGTGCAGCTTAGTTGTGATTAATTATTACGTGTGGATGCACTCCACCATGCAGTGCAGAGTATTCACAACCTTATGGGGCTGGTTGTCCCCTTAAATAAAGCTATTTACTTGTGACCACGTGTCGCTGGTTGTATATGTGTTTTGCTGTAATCTGATACTGCTAATAATCTTGCGTCCCTTCGAATTTAACTTGTGAACCATTGTTAGAGCCGAGATCCACAGGTTGGGAACCACTGATGATAATACATTTGTCACATGTAGAGCGACCCTCAATTAAGCAGCTTTCTTCTTAATGGATATATATCAAGAGAATATCTATGCTTATTGACAGTTTGGACCTCAATTTATGAATGACGCCTCACTGAATTAAAAGAAAATGTATATTTTACACCACATCTTTCCAAAACAGTTAATGTTGAAAGAAAAGTCACAAGAAAGAGAAGTATGTAGATGTACTGAAAATGCAAAATCACACATCACACAACAATGCATTGCTCAGACAGTAAAAGGCGGGGCGAAACTCAGTCAGGTCTATGAAAGGGAAGTGCCTCCAGGCTGTTCCCTGGTGATCCAGTCTTAAATTGCTCTGTAGGGCGTTCCAACTAGAAGCATTACTCCAGCTATTGTAATGCAAAATGTAGCTCCACCAAATATTTAACATAACAACTTTCATTTCAATGTATCTCAGTGTTACAATATCCTTTTTTGAAGCAATAGCACTATTTATAACATGAGACTAAAAGAGGAAAAAGCACAACCTTTATCTACAAATACATTTATAAGAATAAAACATGTTCAATTCAACACATTTATGGGTTATGTGGCAATAGAAACAAGCACTGGTAAATGAACTGGTTGGAAACCTAATTGTTAGATTAGCGTAGGATTATTTGTGCACGTTCATGTTTCCAAATGAAAAAAAATCTAGATTTCCTGCCTTTGTGGTTGTTCCTTTAGCACATCCATCAGGTCAAACTAAGCAATGTGTTAGTATTAGTATTCAATCAATGCAGCATGATGTCGAGCATTAAAGTAAGGTAGTAGTCATTTCTATTTCCTGTCAATATCTTTCACTAACATCTATAAATCCTTTCAATCACTGTGGATTCATGTATTACGAGAAATGTGTCATGTTTATTTTTTCTTTACATGCTATTCCTCACAGAGATACACCCTCCTCAAATGCCCTTCTTCTGTTTTTTCGTCCCCACAGCTGTGTCTGGAGTGTCACAGGTGGGTGGAGCCGTGGTTACCGGGGTTACCGCCGTGGCCCACAAAACGGTGGAGGGAGCAGGCAACATTGTCGTTGCCACCGGATTGGTCAAGAAGGATCCGGCCAAACAAGTAAGGACGACCCTTTTTTCATTTAGAGTTGAACAGTTTTTGTTTTTTTTAAAGAAATTAGAATATATCTAGGCCATCATTTGTGTTTGTTTTGACTTGTAATTGATTTATTTGGGTTAAAATTGTACCAAAATTAATGAGTTTGATCTATTTTTCTGTTGATAAAAGCACCCTGTACATTAGTACGCTCACATGGGTGAGAATTTTATGGTCCGATTGATCTTTGATTGGTGAATATTTTTGTGGCCTCATGAAATCAGCCACAAAAGCAGCGAACCAGGCGGAAGTTGTTAGCTGTTGCATTTTTGATCTAATTCCCTAATTCTTCATTTACTCTGTCCTCTGTTAATCTGTGTCATGATTTAAAAAGGTGCCATCAAACATTTAAAAAACAGTTTTTATCTGTGTTTGTGTTTTCTGTAAAAATATATGCAGAAAAGTGAAATAATTAGATTTTCCTTACACAAAAAGGAGAATTAAAATATCAGTGCAACTTGTTCTTACACACTTTTCCCGACAAACTGATGACACATCTTTGGAAATGATTGTTTGCAGCACAGCACATCTCTCCACAGTGGCTGCCAGCCATAACTCTTCACTGTGTCAAAATGGCCTCCTAACCTTGAGTCATTTGTCATCACTTTTCATATCTACTGCCTGTCTTTCTTCTCTGAAATGAAAGCCGTTACATATTGTTAGCTTTCCAGCGTTGTTTGTCTTGTCAGTCTGGCCATCATTTGTCTAAAGGAGGAGGAGTTGAGGGTTATTTACTGTAGCAAACAATTTACTGCTGCGACACAAGTCAAACATGAAACATGATTATCATTTATCCTCTTCTTTCTTGCCCTCTCCTTCTTTTCAGCCAATATTTTGACACTGCAGGCATATCTTTTTAGGAATTCGGGGATTTAGCAAATATTTTAAAGTGGCCCTATTATGCTTTTCCACCTTTTCCCTCTTCTTTAGTGTGTTATATATATTTTTGTACATGTAAAAGGTCCGTAGAGTGTAAAACCTGAAGTCCACGCCTAAAAGGAGTTACCCTTCCCCTCAGAAGCTCATGAGCTGCCTGAAACGGCTCCATTGAATTCTCTCCTTCACTTCCGTAACATGATGAGGTCATCATGTTACGGAAGTGACGTAAAACTCTCCGGCTAGTTTGGCCCTCAAACAACAAAAGAGAAAGACAGAGCTGAAGCATCGGAGGAAGAGTTTTCTGAAATGTGAAACGTTGACCAATCACAACAGAGCGGGCTAGCTGACCAATCAGGGCAGACTTTGCTTTCTGGAGGGAGGAGCAAGCGCTACAATGGAGCATTTCAGAGAGACAATACTCTGGTCAACAATTGGTTGCCCAAACAGCTTATCAATTCACCAAAAAGAAGACTGCAAGTAAACATGGTCATAAACATTTTAAGATCGAGTTTCACATTTTTTTATGAGAATTCAACAGGTTTGAATGTAAACCAAACCTTTGAGCAAATGTCCCTTAATTACTACATTTTCACTTTTACTTTACACCATCTCCTATCAGCTCAGACAGACCAACTTACCAAAAGCAGGAGATGGCCTTCATGTTAATGCTCTACTTTTTGTTTCTACACTGAAACAAACACTGTTCTTCTTTTGTTTCAAACCATCGCCGTTACACTACCCTGTGGTTTTTATCTGGATTATTAAGGTGTGAAAATTGGATGTAATTCCGAAGGGACGACAAAAATTTGCCAGTAATTACCCACGTCTCTCATTACATCATTGTGAATCGCAGGAAATGATAAGCTAATCAAACATTTCCCTGGGCAAAACCAACACTTGAAATTACATCACACACACACACGCACACACATACATGCACACCCATGTCTTTAGCTCGGCTTCAATTGGCTGTGATCAGTGAAAAGGACCATACAAAAAAGAAGATGCCAAAGAAATCCATAAATTATTCTCCTGCCAATGGCAACATCTGACACCTGTACAAGCAGATCTTTTAATGAAGCAATCAAATTATTTATCCACTACTCGTGTCATCCTTCATTGCGGACATTTGATTTCATTATCAAAAGATGCTTGTAGGATTTTCCACAAACATGCCATTGAATCCTTTCATCCTGGTTATGGGGATGCGTTGTAAAGGCAGCTAGATGGCTAATATTCACCCTGAGGGATAAAACAATGATGGAGCTCCACCTGGAATGTGATCAGCCTCATTATGAAGATGACAAGCCAAACTGGCAGGTAGCACAGACAAACAGATGGACCAACAGACACACAGTCAGCTGACTGATGGAGATAAGGTGGACAAACTGAAGGGAATAAATACACAGATTAAAGACAAAAAAAAAAAAATCCTGGTATTCCCAGCGAGGGATTGACATGCAGACAGCAGCAGCTTGTGCTCATTTAACCATCATTCCCAGGCGGCTCTGCCATTAAACATCATTAATATTGATTTGATTTAAAAAATTGATGCCAGGTTGAGAGAGCCCATCAAAGATTGTCTCCTGGGTGTCTGACACACACACACGCACACACTTAGACACACAAGCAGAGGGATGGTGGGATGCTGAGTCTGATTATTCTCCTTATCTAGTTGTTTCTCCAATTCATGAGCTGCTGGTGACTCATAGCAGGAGACAGCGAAAGCCGGAGAGGTAGAAGTGGAGGAAAATGACAATGAGAAAGAGCGTGGTGGGTCGAGTGGTGGGGACCTGAGGAGGAGACACGACAGGAAATAGAAAATGCTCAGCATCAACACACCTTATTGCTCGGATCTTTTCAGCGACATGCAATAAAAGAGGCTGCCTGTTTCACATCCCTGGGAGGAAATGTATGCCTTAAAACAATACATATTGGAGGTCAGGTATTGCTTTGATTTTGCTTTGGAAGATTGTTTATAAAGATATTTTAGATTTAATTTGTCCTGAAGAGCGATTCAATCTTAAACTTTTGGCCAAAGTTTGATCTGACCACAGTAAAAAAGACAAGGTGTTGTCTATTGGTAGATCCAGCTGTGCGTTTGTGTGTGTGTTTTTACCTGAGCACACATGTCTCTAGCTCTGCTGTGTGACCAGATGGAGGCTTGATGGGTGGCGTTAAATGCAACAGCAGGAGTAGAAGCCGGAGTAAGTGGTTTAAGGTTCTGTCAGTCGCTGGTGAGCACGTCAGCACACTGTGACCGCTCCCCATTAAGGAAGGTCAGTTCAAGGGGACGATGTAATCACTGCATCCTTGACGTCACACACACACACACACACACACACACACACACACACACACACACACACACACACACACACACACACACACACACACACACACACACACACACACACACACACACACACCGTCACCTCCCCTTCTTCATCAGCGGTTCGTGCCTGGTCTCTTTTCTCAGCAATCCACCAAATGACCACCAATCATAATGATCATTATGGAATGAGTGCAAGCGTCTCCTAATGTAGACAGAGCAGGAGTGGGATGCAATCTATGTGTTGTTTACCTTCAAACTTGTGTTTTAAAATGTTGCATAAAATATGGCATAATGGTAGGTAGTGCATCCAGATGTTGATCTGATGGTCTGGAGATGCATATGTGTCTAGGGGTTGTACTAAAGATTGTTGTTGTTCATTTTAGATTCATCTGCTGAATTCTTTCTCTATCAATTGTTTGCTCTAAAAAATATAAATTAGAAGTGGATATAAAGGCTTCCTAAATTGGTCACCATGTTTTCACATTAACTGCTATTAGATCATGCATAAAGAAAATTGGATCATATTCAGAGTTAGAATAAAAAGTTGTCCTTTTTGTCTGTTCCCAGAGTGATGAAGCCTCAGCAGTTCAGGAAATGGCAGAGTCACCGGTCGATACTGACCCTAATGAGGCTACAGAGGTAAGAACCCACTAGCGAAAGTCTATAATTATGTTAATAGACTATATTAACTGGCATTTGAAGGGTTAAGGTTTTTCAAATGAATACATATTTAGTCATTTTAATCAGGACTGATGTTGGTTAAAATAATTATTCAGTGAAAGTGGAAAATTGTATAAAAATACAAATTTATTGATGTTTTCTCATCCTGTCATTTTTGTCTTCAGAGCAAATTTTCAAAAGGATGCAAAAGGGTTAACAATTATTGATGTTGGTTTATTTATTGTAGAGACTCAAATTCACAACACTATAATCTGAAAACACCTGGGGGGGCCTCGTTTTTGTTCACTCGCAAAATTAAAGTGAAGGAGCTAGGAAAGCATAGAAATAATCAGCCTAAATGAATATTGAATTATTGTGTTATATATTGGATTTGGTGGCAGTCATACTAAATGTGTAATAAATTGCATACATTTTGTTTAGGATTGTCTCCCAAACCTGTTTAATTTCTTCCAAAGCTGGTTGTTCAATTTTCATGCAGTATGGTGATGCTTTATTCAAGGACAGTGAACTCACCGCCCACCTCTTGTCCCTCTTCTCTCTCAGGACGACACCGATGACAACTGATTGAGAGCTTCACAATCAAAGACCAATGATCAATGACCGAAACATTCCATGTCGCTCTGCCAAGTCCCGTTGTGCCTCGTTTATGGTCCTTTATGGAGTCTGTGCCCAACATGTGTGTGTGTGTGTTTCTGTTTGTGTTATAACGTATGTCTGTACAGCAGTATGTGTGTTAATGTTGTATAGAAAGGGAGATCATGTGTGAATGTGTGTGTACTCGTGTGCCTTTTACACATCTGTCCTGAAAGTGACCGTCTGTCATTACAGTGAGTAAACGTCTCTTTTTGTGTGTGTGTGTGTGTGTGTGTGTGTGTGTGTGTGTGTGTGTGCGTGTCTATATGTATGTTGTTTGTCACTTGTTACTCGTCAATTGCTCAAACAATGAAATACAACACGTCAAGCACCTAAGTGTCTCAATATTTATGAACAATTTACAGTGATCTGTTTGAAATGGAAGCGTAATGATATTCTCTATTTTTGTCCGTGTACTGTCGCTGTATTTTGCGGTGGACTAATAAGTGCTGAGCTATTTGTGCATTCATATTGTATTTATTAATTTATCACTGCTGTGACAAATATATATCTCATTCTGAATGGACTTTTTGTTGGAAAACCAAGAGCATGTATAACAACTTCAGCTTAAACGCTGTATAATGAATTTATTTGGAGTTAAGTGTTAAATAAAAGTAAGTAAGAAAAAACTGTGTTGTTGCTGTAGTTTTGTGCATTCTGGGGGAAAACATGTGCACCAATAACAGGCCGCTGTTATTTTTCAAGATTTTTCATCAGGGGGAAATATGTCTTTTGACATTTGGTTTTAAATGCAGTGATAATCCTGCCTGTAGCAACTGAACAAACCAGAGTGTTATTACAATAGAACACGTTGGCCTTGATTGTGTAAGCAGCCGTCCAGCAGCAGACAGAAAGAGGAGACAGGCGTGTTCTGTCCTTGAGAACAACTCCTCCAGCCTCTTTCCTCCGAGAGACAGTTCAGCTTCATTAACACCAAGACAGATTCCACACATGCACTTTGAAATGTTGATCGCTACCCATCCATCTACAACTGCACTAAATCTTTCTTTCACCACACTACTTGAGAGCAGGTATTTCAGTGGTTAGTGAATTAGAATTGTCTCCAAGAACAATGTTTAAAGCCATATTTTCCTACAGATGTAAACATGGCCTTTGTGAATCACTCCCAACAGTTTACAAAAAGACCAGCACTCCCAGGAGAACACAGTGTGAGTCATCCAATTCTCTATTCTTCACTTTCATTTCTTACTAATGAATCCTGCAGAGAGGCATGCTCTTATCCACATTCTTACTTGTTATTGTCCACACCTGTCAACTGTTGTTTTTCCTGGAGCATCTCTTTCGACTCAAAAGAAGGCGTGGCTCCTCGTTGTAACTGCTCATTGCGACTCCACGCAGAGAAAGGGACTGTGAAGACACGATTCTGATTGTTTTGGTGCCCTGACGTCGCTATTTGTGATTGTTCAGACATAAGGTCATCTGCATTACAACTACACTAACATGGCATTCTACTTATATGCACACAAATCACTTTAATAAGGCTGCAACCTTAAGTTGTACTGGAAACTTAGCACATTGCTCGTATGTTTACACGAATGAGCTTTGTCTGAAACTTGAGTGGAAAATAGCAGCCTTTGATTGCTTTAAATTGCATTTGACTTCATGCGCTCAAGTGTCAATGTCAACTAATGACGATGGTGCTGTAGATCTCTAGAAGACTGTCATGATCCACATTTTAAATATGTGTAAACATCCATCTAGGCTGCATTAAACAGAGAGAAAGATCATTTCAGATGAGAAATGATGGGAGCATCGTATTTCCACAAAAAGCTTTCAACTCTTTTAACACGTGTAACAACTAAGATTGTCAGGGAGAAACAGAGATACACTGGAAACATGTTTACAAGAAGGTGGAGTTGAATGTTAGGTTAGCGGGATACAACTGTCATTCTATGTTTAGAGTAGGTCTACAGAGTGTTTTCTGTGGGACCACTTCCATCTTCATGATTTCATTCAGGACTTCAAATTGTATCCCCGTCACTATCTTCCCTCACACATCCCTGCTATCTTTCAACAATCCCTGTGTAGCTGCGGTTTAATTCTCATAAAAATTATAGTAAAGTAAAACTAGAAAACTGGATTCACTCCCTCTAAAGACGCCCACTGAACAATCAAGAAGTTCTAAGTAACAGAACTGACAGTCAGTTCATGACATGAGGTTTGTATTATCATAGCATTTTACATGTTTATCATGATGGGAATAACCCTGAACTTAACTGAAAAAAAAAACATGGATTGAAAGTAGAGAACAGAAAGATACTGTCTTTTATTTTATTTTTTGCTGTATTTAAGCACATTATAGTTATGGATTCTGGTGATAAAAGAGAAGAATGCAAACCAAGTATTCACTGCTGTGTTGACTGACACTTCCAACAACAGTATCCGATCTTCGCATCAAACGCCGACATCATAATATTTGACAACTTGGTGTGCGTTCCTGACAGCTATTTGTCAAAACACTATAAAATGCGTGCTGTGGGAACAAGAAGTTGAATTTGTCCCATTTTGTGAATAAAAAATAATCCATAAAGTACATAACGGTTCCTAGTTCCACAGATTTCAACCTTGAACAGGCTGTTATCCACATCTGGATGGGAGATGTCCATTTTGACAAGAAAACAGATGACGAAAGATACGATGAAGAGTGAGATTCTGTCCTTCACTTCTTCTTCCTCCTCTTCAGTGCCTTCCACTCTCCCTCCTGAGTGGCCAAGCTGCCAAAGAGCTCCCTCACTTTCCTCTTTCTCTCCGAATCTCTGAAACACAGAACAAGCAATAAGTTAAAAGGCTTTATTTTTTTCACAGAATCATTTATTTGGTCCCCGTCCACATGGACACTCTTGTGTTCTCCGTACCTGTCCATGACCTCGTTGAGCTTCTCTCTGGCCAGGAAGCGCGTGTCCTTCCTGATCTCCCTCAGAGCGCCCTTGAACTCCTTCTTGTACTTGTGCTTCAGACGCTCCTTCTCTCTCTCCTCTCTGGTGCTGCCACGTTTCTTTCCGTAGTCCAACCTGACAAATAATAAAGAAGCAAACGAGGGATTTAAAGCAGATGCACTGTCCGCAAACATGCATGCTTTATCTCAGTTTCCGGATGAGGAAATTCAATTTTGCAGACTGTTGTACTCTTTGGATTCCATCTTACACTTCAACAATCTTGGGTGTGAGCAGCTTCAGGGGAATCGGCTTCTTCCTCTCTAGAACCAGCCGACTGCGAGTCACAGGAGCGCTGCTGATGCTCTCCAGGATCTCACCGTGAAGCTCCTGCAACAACAAAAAAACAAATATTACAATCAAAGAGAAACTGAAATAAAAAATAAAAAGAGAGGCCTCGCTGTATCAAACTCTCTTTGTCACCAACCTGTAAAGTCTCTGGTAATGTTTGGGCTGAGAGGTGTTTGGAAAGCAGCGTTCTGATTGGCTGAAAGACGCACGTGAAGGACGTGAGGTCTTTGTAGAGCAGACAGCATCGCTTCACCAGGTCCAGGCAGGTAGACAGACAGGTCAACCTGCAGAGAGACAGTTTATCAGATTTATAGTTTGGTATTTGTCTGGTGGTTATTAGCCACCCACAGATCACACCATGCGTATAAAAGTATACGTGGGGGATACATTTAATAGCCTGGGAGCCATGCTGCGGCTGTATCTAGTTATCCAGAAGAACCGTTTTCTCTCTATGACAGCTCAACACAGAGCTCAACCTTCTGTTTCCTAATTCATGTTCTCATCTTTGCACTTTTAGAAACACTTTCCCTTTCATGCAGTGTGCACTCACTTTGTCGTTTGCCACCCAGGTGATGCATCACCTGGGCAGTAGTTCAGCTACTAGGGACTCTGACAGTGTGGATCAGACCTTCTGAGCAAGGTGTTTAAGAGATGATTTACAGAGTACGTATTTAAGGGTCGCAGCAAGCCTCAGTGTGAGTCATTAAGAATCAAATATTGTATAACAACTGCTGCTTTCAAAAGAAAACATTGGATAAATGACAGAAATAAATGCTTAATCGTTTTTGAATTTCTAATCCTTGTAAGTGAGCTTCGACACATAAAAGGTTAGATTGGGGTTTGTTCTTTTCTGACTCCCGGGTATATTTCATTCTCTTTGACATAAAGCCAATAAATATAATCAAATGAATTTATCCCCAACATAACTGTGCTGGACTCTGGGTGAAAGTGGTTTATGGTTTATGTTATGAGTATTCATTTCTAGTTGAGTACAAATAAAAATGTATATTCTCACCACCCGTGCACAACCACGGGCCGCTGAAGCCTGTTTACAAGCTCTGCTTTGTGCCCACACACCAGCTGCTGTGTGAAAACCACACTGGCGACTCATCAGAATCACACGAGTGGATGTATCAGCTCTGAGCCATACAGTCTGTACAGGTAAACACCGTATGATGGCTCATCTTAGGCTTTTAATATTCCCATATTAATGAAGATCCTCATCACACATTAATTCCTTATCAGCACTGCATTCTTTATTAAACGTTGTGAAGAAACCATTTTAAAAAAAAGACCTATAAGAGTGCATGTTTGCGTGCTTCCATTGTCTGTCCTGTAAAAGCAAAATGAGCTTGTGTTTATTTCACTTCTATAAAAGATAATTAATCAGTCTAACTTCTTCTCTTTATGTCTTACTGTTACATTATTTTGGTTGTCAGATCCTGATCCAAACTGAACACGAGAAGACAAAACGTTTTCTCACACTTCATCTCCCTCCCTCTCTACGGGACATTTCATTGTCTCCAGAGAAGTGTTCAGTCCAGTTATTACATGGTGTTGTTACATACTCAATTCTGAAACGGCCAATTAAGGCATTCTGAGATCTGTTCTTTCTGAATGCCAGGTCTCTGGGGGTCAGCTGTATATACAGAGGGGTTTATGAAACAACGTCAGGGGAGGGTTTCAGATTCAATTTAGATTTTTTTTGTTGCAAAAGTGAACACATAAACCGTGGAACGTTATTGAATAAAGAAATAACGACAGTGTTCTTGTCATCCACACTTTTCTGATAAACCTGAATAGGTTAATTTTTTTTCTCAAAACATTACTCACATTCCCATATTACATTGACGGATGTAATAGTTCGCTTTTGTCATCCCTCCTGTCCAAACAGCCTGTTAAGACACACAATGTTTCTCCAGTGGAAGTCTAGCTATCATTCTGTAAAAATATGCTTTTCAAAGATCAACTGAAGTTAATATGAAAGTTTGGCTGTCTGAGACAAATCAAGTGGGACTATCCAAAGTAATTACGTTTTATTGCAAAAAAAACCCTTTTATTTCCCTGTGCATTACTGCGTTTATTCAGTATAATAACTGAAGATTTAAACTGACAAGTTTTGGTTTTATGGGGTTTAATGTGGTGGTAAAACATGTTAATTAATGAGCTTTGGAGAATGGATTCATCTCATCCAACTTTCAAAAAGAAAGCAAATAAGCATATTTTCTAAATGCTGAATTATTATTCCTTTTCTATGGAAAAATGTTTAATGAAAAATGTATTCATGAATCACAATAATACAGCTCCAGTGCGTCTGATGTGACCAATGTTACCGTTATGATTCAAACATCACTCATAAGCAAGGTTACTTGACTTGAGCCGTTAATTATGCAATTAATTGGATAAACAATAATTTTTTATATAACTAAAATCAAATAAGGTTTAGGTTTTTTACCAGCTTCTTCCCCCCCTAGCTCTTCTCCCCTCCCCTCCTACCTGTGGTGATCTTTGTCCAGGTCATTTCTGAGTTCCAGGTGTTGTGTCGCAGACAGTGGAAGGCTCTTCTTACTCCAGCTCTTGCAGGACTCAGAGTCTGACAGCACCAGCAGGTCGCTGCACTTCCCTGATGGTCTAAAAGGCGGCACCACAGTGTAACCTGCAACACAACACCAAAGTTTTGTTGCACCTTATAAAATGCTGGCACCAAAAATCTGCACGCTAGAATTTTAGAAATGTGCGGCTACCTAGAGAGGTCTTGTCCTGCACGGCGAGATGCAGCGTTCCAGCCAGGAAGTTGATGAGCTCCGGCAGGAAGCGCTTTGAAAAAGTGACGTACTCCACTCCCAGACAGCACAGCGCTAAACCTGACGTCACTTCCTGTAATGATCTCACTGGACACTAAAGACGAACAAAGCATAAAAAGCACAGTTATGTTAATGGCATTAGTGCTGAAAATCACATTGATTTTGAGGTATTTAAATAGGAGATTCACTTCAAATAACTGCCATGTAAACAACGAGTGTTTCAGCTGCAGCAGTGGAAATAAAGCACCTGTATAATCCGGAAAACTACCAATGAATAATTGAAAACGTTTGAGGAGTATATATGGAGAAACACAAAAAATGGCGACTAATGAGAAGAGAAGGGCTGGATTCAAACAGAATGAGAAATTGTGAAATCCAATTAGAGGCAGCAAGGCAACAACAGTCAGAGCAGTACAAAAACAGCTCTAACGACATAGAAGGTAAACAAACAGAGGCCTGTGTGTACCTTGGTGAGAGCCTGGCTGATGTAAAGCAGCGCCGGAGTCGTAACGGGGTGTCTGAAGTCTGAGGTAGGAAACAGCAGCGCTGTCACCTTCAGGTAGACGAGCTAAAAACACAAAAGTAAGCATACTGTTTCTTTTTGTCATATGGAGAGCAGAGAATAAGGAACAAATACTGGCATTTGATACAAAGAACAGGTGCATAATTTTACCTTCCCCAAAGGTTATTTAATCTGTGGTTTTATTTACTGTAAATATTCTCCTTAAAAGACACTAGAATCAAACCTCAAAGATAAATCAGTATTTGTAGTAAAAATATAAATTCAACATTCTCAAACCTTATATTTTGTTTTACTTCAAACTTACATCCTCAACCTTCTTATCTAAAGCTTGAATGGATAAAGGGAAATCTAGTTCAAAACCTCTAAATTCTCTGTGCACCCCGGTGAACATGTTTACGATATCAAAGCAAACGATTCATACCATGTCTAGAGTTGGGAAAGGAATATGCCCTTTGACCTCAAGCACCTCCTCCGTGCTATGACCAGCGTCTCCAAAGATGGTCTGCATGGTCTTACAGGCTGCTTCTGGGAACATCTGACACATAGTGTACAACTCTCTACAGAGAGGGGGAGAGAGAGAGAAGAGACAGCGAGGAATGATCAGATACGTTTTGTTTTGAGGACTACATTTTTGAATCAGGAGCTCAAACTTGGGAAAAAGAAAGCGACTTTTTGAACTCACGGTATGAGCTTATCTATGGTGGTGAGTTCAGGGGGACTCCTGGTGGCCAGTTCTCCAATGTACTCCAACAAAAAGCCAAACAGTTTCTGAGACAAACAGAGATAACATTGTAAGTCCACATGGCAATGAACGCAACCTAAAACTGGCTGCAGAGACAAAAGCACCACAGAAATATCTAGCCTGCTGGATATTTTACCTGCAGTTTGAGCTTATTGCCTACAGCCAAACTAGCATGGTTGCTCTTCTGAGTCCTGGCCACGATGAGGCGCTGGTTGTCAGGCGTGTGGCCGTGGAGCAAATCTTTCAGGTCGCTGTAGATTTCTGGAGCTAAGAGTCAAGAAACACAAAAGCAAAACAGATTATTAAAACGGGAGAAAGATGACAGAAAAGTAAAAGAATCAGGGTACTTTGTGGGTTCTGAGTTTTTGTACATGTGTGTTACTGTGTGTAGTTACCAGTGAATGTGTATGGGAGCTCTGCTTTAGCTGCTTCCTGTTGGGCCTTCATCTCCTCTTTGCTCAGACTCGGTTCGGCACTGGTCTCTTCTGTCTCCTCATCCTCGCTTTCTTGCTCGGACTCCAGGTCCGAGTGACCATCTTCTTCTTCACTGCTGCCCTCCTGCTCCTCTTCCTCCTCTCCCTCCTCCTCATCTCCATCTACTTCTTCTTCATCCTCTCCCTCCTCCTCCTCCTCCTCTCCACTCTGTCCCTCTTCTTCATCTCCCTCTTCATCCTTATCGTCCTCAGACTCCTCTCCAATGTTCCATTTTCCATCCTGAAATCCCCCCAAGAAAAAATTATTTAACACTTCGGTATTACCATAAATCAACAAAAAAAAGTGAAGAACCTCTGAGTTGTTTATCAAACAAACGGGTTGTATTTGCTTTGTCTCTCACCTGGTAAGACAGGGTCTTCGTGTCATCCTTATCCAGGATGAAGCCGTCGTTGAGGTCATCAGCAGAGATGTGAATTTGACTCTGTGAACTCTCGCCGACTTCTTCTCCCATCATCCTCCTCAGGCGGTCAGCCTAGGAAGAAAACAGAGCACAAAGAATCTACCATCAGAGTGCATAAAAATATGCAATAATGACTAGAAGTTGTTGACATTGTCGAGATAAAAGTGCTTTCCTTGCACGGTAAACATACCTCTAGTTTCTGCAGCTTCTCCCTCTCCTCCCGGGCCACCTCCTCTGGGGTTTTCAGCTTCTCCGAGGGCTGAGCCTTCATCTCGAAGACCAGCTCTCTGACCATCATGTCATACTGTTCCAGCTGCAATGCACAGAGAAAGAAAAGAGAGAGAGGAAAAAAAAGAAATATCAGGCTCTGCAACTGACTAATGAAAGCACATAGCGGAGGAACAACATTCTGCTGGTAACTGTGACCCTACCTTTGGTTTCTCCTCCTCGGGACGTTCACTTTTGGGCATCTTTGTCACCATCAGAGACTGGATGCTCTTCCACTCCTGATCCAGCTTCTCAGTCAGCTCCTGTGACTCCTCTTTCTGCACCTGTCTTTCCCGCTGAAAAGGTGAAAAAAAACAACAACTCAGAAGTTAATCATCTGGACCACAAACAAATCTTTAAAAAAACAGGTCACATTCTTTTTTTCAATATGCCAAATAATGTCAGTGAGCAGCATTAAGCTGAGGTTACTCTAACAGGAGTAAATGGTGTATTTGTTGGGGACTATTTTCAGCTGTGGTAGAGAGTATTTACAGTAACAGGATGGTACATGTAGGATTAACTCAAATTAAGATACAATGGCCGTGTTCATAGTAGTTCAGGTATATGTCATCCAGTGCTACAGTGTGGCTTATTGGAGTGTTGTTGGCATGTATCCATGTTTAACAGGGTGACGGGTTAATCAACAGGATTGTGTTACTGGCTCACCTTCTCCTGCTTGGACTTCTGGATGAGCTCTTCAATGAGCTCCTGTCTGGACTTGGCTCTATGGTTGTCCTCGCCGTCCTGCTGCTCCCCTGGTGTTTTCCTTCTGAGGAGACCCCCTCCTCCTCCAAAGTGGGAGGCGGTCAGCTCAGCTAGACGAGAAAGAGGAAATAGTGTTACGATTATGTACCAGACTGTCATCTATAACATGACTTATTAAATCCAGTTGTGGGCTGGAAATGAGAAGCCCCAATCTAAAAACTTAAAACTCGTTTTCTTTTGTTTTTCAAACAAATACATTAATGGATTGTGGTAGGAAAAAACGGGGAATATATATCTATCTAAAACTATATCTTTACATAGCAAAAATAGGTTTGCTGCCTTTTAATGCTCTGAATATCAGATAGAGAACCTTTAACTGAAGGAGACAGTATTCATAAACATCCCAATATCAGCCATTGACAATAAAAGGAGGGAGGAAAAAAAACTGTCCCATTTTTTATGATTTATGTTTAAATTCAAAATAAATATGTTCCTGATTTAACTTTCTGTTCATTTGGTGTTTGGACACCAGCAGTACTCACCTGATAGAAGACCTTTCTCTTCCGATTCATCATCGCTATTCACGTTGTCGTTGAACTTCTCTATCTCAGCCAGCGACTGGCCATAATGAGTCAGCTCCTCCTCCTCGTTCAGGTTGTACAGATCCTTCTTATCATGGACGCGCTGAATAATGAAGCAAAGTTTGGCTTGGAGTTTAGAATACATAATGATATTTGTTCTTTGACATTTTTAAGTAACAAATCATTCATTCATTCAGAGGGCCAAAGCTACAGAAGTGAGTCAAAATAGGGACAAATGGGTCCTTAAATAGTGATTCTACTAAGTCTGTTTTCTGAATGATCTGTTCATTTTATTGAGAGGTGACCTGCGCTATAGGACCTGCTGTGTCCTGTACAAATCATAACAACATCACTGACCTGTCTCTCCATCGCGAACCTCTTCAGGATTTTGTCTTCTGGTGCCATGTTGGTGTCGTACTCCCCGAAGCGTCTGTCAATGAATTTGCTGGACTTGCCCTTCTGTTTGTATTCCTTCAGGAGGGTTTCTTTTCTCTAAAGATCGAAAAAATTTATATGATGGCAACAAGAGTTATTTAAATGTTTCACTGATCCATTTGTCAGATCTGCAGCAAAAAATTCACATGTATATATACACATACATATAAAATCCTAAATAAGAAGTTAGATTTAAAACGTTTAAGTTAATGATAAGTGTGCAGATAGTTCTTTTATCCTCACTTGAACTCGCTCTTAGTTCAGTTCATAGTACTCTCTGTGCTCACAAAGCTGGCAGTCTCAGTCTCTCTTGCAGAAAATCCCTCTCTCAGCATCAAACTGAGAGCACCAGGCTTCACAGCACAGATAGTGTTAAATAGATGATGAGCTGTGACCCATGGCTGACGGATACAGCGCTACAGTAGAGGAGTTAATCTTTTTTTTTTCATTTCTCAGACAGAAGAATCTTATATATTTTATTCAGAGACTACCGTCCTTTTCCTGACTCTGCTGTATTGCCCAGATTTGTCACAAACTGACATTTTTAACTTCTATTTGCAGCTGCAGTTCTGGGTGTTTGGTCAGTTTGGTCAAACAACCAGGCACCATTTTCACAAAACATCGTAAGACTATGAGTGTCTCCTGACTGGTGGAGATCACGAGTCAATCTTCGGTTTAGGACTCCTACATGTTAGTCTAGCAGTAATTCATGAAGCATTTTAACCCTAAAAAAAAAAAAAAAAAATCAACCAGCTGCTGACGGTAATGAACTTCATCACGACAGCCTTTTGCAAAATTACAATTATGAACTTTCAAATATACAAGACTTGTAGACAGTGTGAGTTCATAAGGATACAATTGGCTCGTCAAAAAAGTCACGCAATCCTTGGAGATGATGGTTCGCGTACATAGGAAGTTTGCATGAACTAAGAAACATTTGTGCTATATGTAGAATTGTTATCATAAGATGAAGATTTTTAGGGTCAACTGGAAAATGGAGTATCAACATGCTGATGGTGTTTTGTTTGTTTAGACAAATCAATAGGTTACTTTGCTTTATGTATGTCAGTTAATAGAATCAACACAGAACATTTGTTACTAAAATCTATTCATGTAATTAGATTATTTCACATTTACTGACACAACCAGATTTCCTGTTACTCAATCACTGTAGACATCGTGAGAAACTTCATTAAACACCAGTATATTGTCAAGGATACTCTTTTTGACAAAAAAATAAATGAAAATTGTTATTGTATTGTACAAATTTGTACTTAACAGTGGCTGATGTCCAAAAGGTCCATTATGACCCTTTTATATTACCGTTTAAGAGAGATTTATAAATTAGCCTATAAGTGCACCTACTCATTAAGCAAAAGTATGTGTATGATGTTTGTCCTTTTCATGATCAGACATTAGAAAATGAAGGAAGCCAAATTATAACATGATTTTCCCTCTTACTCACCTTATTAATGGCTTTGGATCGAGCCACACCAGGAAGACCCACATCATGCTTGGTTTTTCTCCCCAAAATGTCAAACTTCTTCCTGTTGATTTTCACTTCAAAGGGATTGTTTTTGATTTCAGTAGAGGTCTTGGTTTTGCGGACCTTGTCGGCCATGCTCCTCTTCTTGGGAACCTTCCCCATCTGTGACACAGAGACGACATTAGTGGGCTGAATGAATCCAACACAATCAGAAACTGAACACATACTAGAGATTGATTGATTGGTGCGTTACAGTAAACCACAGAGCCGCTTTATAGCTTCACTATGAGCCTCTACGGCTTGTAAACAAACTCATGTTATAACACAGAGACACAGTTTACCTTCAGTCACGTGGTGGAGTCGAGTTATCAGACCCGGGCGGAGGACAACATGGGAAGTTTTGGTTGTGCAAACTCTCAATTTAATAAATACCACTCTATTGCTTTTACCATCCACGTTTTTCACTCGGTTGCCTTTTCCAGCGTGCACAAATCTGAGGTGAAAGTTCAAAACAGAGAAGAAAAGAGAAGCTACTTCCGGGTTGAGATTCCCTACAGCGCCCCTAGCGTTGGAAATAAAATCGTCCTTTAAAAGAAAGGCACTGGTCACACAGACAAATAGGTGTAATAAAGAGTAGTTTACAACAATCGTTTGACCAAATACATGATTTTTTTTTTAATGTCTTATACAATTAATAAAATGAAAACAACCATAGTTATAATAGTTATTTTGTCTGTATATATAATATTTCAGTTATTGTGGATTCTTTACTGTTTTTATTGCTTATTTGCTATTTATAATACTTATTTTTGATCTTTTTTTTTTTTTTTTTTTTTTTTTTACTATGTCTCTTGTTTGCACTATGCCCTATGCTGCTGTAATCCTGTAAATTTCTCCGCTGCGGGACTAATAAAGGATTATCTTATCTTATCTTATCTGTTTGTATTATAGTATCTGCAGAAACTGCATATTTTCCAGTCATGTTGACATGGATTTCAATTCAATTTGTTATGGTTTCACAGAGAATTAATCCTATTGACTTTGGTTAATCCACTTTGGTTCAAAATGAAATATGTCACAACCATAAGATTAATTGCCTTGGAATTTACAACAGATACCAAGGTCCCTGAATGAAACATTCTAACTACTTTTACTACCAGCAGGTCAAAGTTTGACCATTCTGCTCTTCAATTTGGTTTGATAACTTATATAAAAATGTGGTTTATGAAGTCAATCGGTTAAAGTCTGTTAATAATTCACAAAAAAAAAAGTATTCATATTTTTTTACTTAAGTGCCTTAAGCAGCTCCTCTATCACTGATGCAGTCCTCCCACCTCGACCAAGTGGTCGGTGCAGTGTTTTCATTCAGTTCAATTCAGTGCAGTTCAAAGTGTTGTACAAGGTGAGCATGCTTGTATTAACACTTTAAGCATATTAAACTAACTTATTTTGCTATTCTATGAAATTCTTGATATACCTAAATAATATACTAAAGTGTTCTCCATCCTGAACAAATACGTATATAGACTCATATGATTGAGCTCTGAGGAGTTGGCTCATAGTGTCTTTCTACACTATTTACACTGAGATTTTACTTAAATAACTACAGCCACACAATATTGTTTTTCAAGGTAAGTGTTTTTCTTTTATTCATGGTTGTAAAAGAGGCAGGAACATGAGCAAACAGAGGTGGAAGTGGTAAATCTGTAGATGATATAATGCTGAGACACATTTCAGTTGGAAGATTAGACAGAATACAATTAATAATAGCTGCGAGAAAAAGAAAAAAAACTATGACTAAGGACTTAAGTATTATTATTAGCACATTAAAGCTAAAAAAAAATACATTTCAAATAAAAAGGGTAGTTACAGTCATTTAATGGACAGTAAACCCTCTAAATATTCACATGCAGTCCTTCATGGGTTAGACATTCTCACTTTGTATGCAATGATGTAGATACACAATCCGTTGTTAACAAAGGCTTATTAAGCGTCTCAGATTAGGTGAAGCTTCCTGTTAGTTTTGCCTTTTGGTTCGTTAGATAGACTGATGACTAACCTTTACTAGAAACAGAGTGAATAAACAGAATTAAGCAAAGCATGGAGGTGGCCTTTGTAAAATGCCCTGCAACCTTAAGCACAAGCTCATTTGCAATCGCTCCATTGATTACACATCAGCAAAATAAAAAAAGGTTTCTCCATTGCACTTTGTTTATTCACTGCAACTGGAAACACACAGGTATTCAATGACAGTCTACTTGCTCAGAGAGGAGTTTTACACAGAGGAGTCCAGGTTAATCATGCTGCTTAGTAACAATGATGTAATTTACAACTGTATCTATGTGTATGTTCCCAATGATTTATAAAAAGAAGGAGGTTCACAGTTCTCTCACACAGCACGCAACCATGGCTTAATCTACTTTGTGAGAAAAGGCAAAAAAATGACAAAACCAAGAATGAAATCTAACACAATTTGTAGTATTTCTGTCAGTTTCTGTCTTTCAAAGAGACGGAGTGATATCAAGTGGCAAAATCAAAGCCAGGCTCAAATAATTAGAATAATAAAGGGAATTATATTTTACACATTACTTCCTTCTTACCACTTAAAGCCAGTAGCAAATATGTTATCAAGCCTTGGAATAATATAAAAAAAAAAAAAAAAAAAAAAAAAAAAAGCACAAGCACTTTGCTGTGATCCACGCTCGACATCGGTAGATTCAAACATTATCATCTGTAGGTTTGCAGCAGTTAATCTGGTTATATGAAATATTAAACCTAACCTCCACATCACATGAAGACCTAAAGCACTACACAACAGCCCTGTAAGATAAGGCTGTTTTAAATGCTTCTGGGTCCGAGATTTTTTATATTGAGTTGTAAAAAAAAAAGTCAACAAACGCCCAGATGAGATTTAGCTTGTGGATGATTTAATGAAAACATTTGATAATACAGAATTGATTATGGACTTTGTATGACTGCTTTTCCATTAATAAATCAACTGAAAGTATCCCAACTGTAGTTCTCCCATCTTGCTAACATGTAATTACATGGGTGCACAGCTTCAGTGTTAAAATTACCACTATTCAATTTGTAGTTCTAACTGTCAAAAATGACCACCAGTACAAGTTGCTCTCTCTGCATTCCTTGTTTTTAAAAGACACTTACATAATTTTGATACAATCCCAATACATTCTAGTGGTTACAACAGTTTAGTAATACAAACCTAAAACCTCACATTAAGTGTGCGGGCCTGTAGTATTAGACATGCATCAAAGGCCAGATGGAGTGGAGAGGACGGGATGCATCACTCACTCACAACTAAAAAAGCCCCTAATGATTAAAAACCTTTATGCAATCCATCATTTTTACACTGTATACAAAATTGGCACACACTAACGAGGAAAAATAGGTTAATAAGCCAGCGACAAATAATATCAAAACAACAAAAAAAGCATAACTGTGTGTTACTGTGGCTTGCTCGAAGGGTGCAATGGTAGCAGACAAAAAAAAAAGCGAAAAATGAAAAGAGGCAGAGGCCAGCCATGAGGACCATTCCAACATTCTCCCATCTAGGACTCTGTCTTTTTTTTGTTTTTCTTTAGGAAGGAAGGTGTGCGGAACTTCTTTTTCTTTTTGGAGGGCGATTTGCTGGGAGACTCTTCTCCCTCCTGGTCGCCAGCGTCAGCGGGCTCCTCCCCCTCAGCCGCGTCTGCGCTGGCAGGGGGAGAAGCGGACTCCTCGGCCGGAAGTGCTGGGGCGTCGGAGGGGTCATCAGGTGTCAAGTCTGGAAGGGTCTGTCTCAGGGTGGCGGCGTCGCTCTCGTCCTTATAGGTCTGTTCAGGCAAGGACTCTGGAGAGGGGGAAGGAAGGGGAGAGAGTTATGAAATCTCAGAGGACAAACTGGTGGATCCGGGCCGCTGAGCTTACACATCACTGAGGCTACTACAAGTCGACCACTGGACAAATTATTAAATCCACATGATTTTATACTTTTAAACATAATTGGCTGGTCACACAACTTTGCCTCCACACGACTTGGCCTCTTAAATTTATGGCATCAATGAGAATGATGTATTTAAATCAGTTACTTACTTCAATCATAAGAAGGGTACAAAGGTTTAACACTTCCAAAAGGCAAATTTCCCACAAGATTCACCAACACACCGATAAAATAATACACAAGACACCCAAACTGACCTAAACTTTCCTCAGATCAAAAGCCAAACCAAGATGCACCGTCTCTCTTTCATCACATAACAGAAAAGCATCCCTCCATGACTCACCATCCTTAAGAATAAGCAACTAAACATAAGAATTTGCTCTCGTTAATCAGGATTTAATCTCTTTCTTTCCAACTCCTTTTATTGTCTTAATTTTGACAGGCCCTAGCTGGCACACAGCATTATGTTTTTTTTTTACCTTTATTTAAACAGGGAAATCTTAATGAGTGCAGTTCCCTGGTTCATTTGCACCCTGTGTACAAACAAACAAAAATCAAAGTCTACAACAGAGAAAGTTTATTCAAAGGCATAAACGTAAGTGAGGTAACATAACAAGTCAGGGGATAAGTTATATTAATTTAAAACTGCTGCAGCTCTCAAAGAAAAATAAGATAAGAAAATTAGGACTTGGTTAATAATTTGATAGCAATTGAATCCAGTTGCTGGGAGTATAGAAACTATACAGAGCTGGTCCTATTTTATTTTATTTTTTTTCACAGGTAACTGGCAAAGTAAAATGTCTGTCCATATAAGTAGAAATTATTCTTGAATTGATAGGTCAACATGCTAATGCCGATTTTGTTTTTGAAACTAATATAATATAATATAATATAATATAACAATAGAGCATGAATCCAGGCTTTGTGTTTGTTCAAGTATATCGCAGTAGGTATCTGAGGAAGGTTATATTAGATTGAAATGACAGTCTGTTGTTTTTTCCTTATCATATTGTACTGTAATATTAGGGCTTAGAAGCCCTGTGATATCTGGGGCCTGTTAGCTTTATCAAAAAGCATACTTCAGACTGTTTTGTAGATTTTCTATACTTTTATTTTCAGTTGGGACTAATTTATGGGGGTAAAACTTAAAATATGAAAGCATCAGTTTCCAGCAAAAATTCATAGCTTGCTGAAAACAAGCTCTGCCTTTGTCCCAACTCTGTCTGGAATCATGCACCCATCACCAGATAGTTAAGATAGAAAAGCCAGTTTCGCCCTTTAACAATACTCCCAGCAAAAAGAGTCGAGAAGCAACGAGTGCCGGTTTTCTATATAAGCTTCAGTCGACCATCCAAGGAGGTCAGCGGTCGAAACAGCATCCAAACCACTGCCTCATGCTCAGTTACAAGCTCAAACGGTGCAAAAACAACTCCGGCTTTGTTCCTTTTGTTAAATATTGCTCACATGCCGAAGAGACCAGCGAGAAAATAACCCTTTAAACCTCAGAAAACACTCCACACCAGCCTTCATTTTACGTCTCTCCTGTCGGCCCAACACACAAACAGATGAAAACAAACACCACCACACAGCCAGAGCACCGGACCTCAACCGTCTTTCAAGCTCAACAGTGAGTTGCAACAGCTGACAGCAGATGATAAGTTCGGTTGGAAAGCCACACCCAAATAAAGCACTGATGTACCTGGTAAAGGACTCGTCTGGAAGACAAACAAACATTCAACACATTTTTAAAACATTACCTGAGTTTTGTTCGACAAAACAAAACAAAAAACAAAAAAAAGACAGTGGCATATCACATTGATATAATGTGCACATGTGCAAGAGAGGTTGGTTATTTTGACAGTGAACCATTGGCAGGAGGAAAAGAGAGGTTATCTAACGTAAAAAAGGTTTGGCGAGTTGTGAGGTTTACTTCAAGAACATCCTCCACTTTTGTTGAGACTATCATTTAGGTGAATGGGTCTTTAATGCATGTTATTACAAATCCAATAACACCTGAAATAAAATTGTAAGAAAAATATAATTTCTTGCTATTTCTTACGATGGCAACTTTTTCCCCACATTTTTTAACATCTTTAATCTTGAATCAGTGAATTGTGTCCAATTACAAAAGAAGGAGGCTCTGAAATAACCCCCATCAAACCCAAGAAAGTGTTTCAGAGGAATTCAGAGTTAAACGTGTTAGTTCAGATCACAGAACAGCTCTACTAGTGAAGCCATGCGAAGACAAAAAGGGTAAATGATCAAACACAGGTATGGATGGGTGATGGGTAATTAGGAGGTGGAACAGTACGTACTTACTATGGCAACAGGTACTCTTTTGTATTTCCATCTCCTGATTGTAATCGCAGCCACGAAGAAGAAAAAGCACAAGTAGAAAACAAATGTCTATGCAGGTCAAACCACAGGCACAGTGTTAAATTAAAAAAAAATTAAAATGTAAAATAGAGAAAAAAAAAAAACACCAGAGGAAAATCTTAAAAAGAATGGTTGGGAACCATTCTTAGTAGACTCCAAAAAGATGGAGAATGGAAGTGAAGGGGTAAAGGAGATACTGTACATTGAGAAATATGTTAAACAACAATTCAGGTATTCGATTACACCTGTAATCAAAGCTACATATCCTCCCTCATGCGGACAGTAGCTCATAAAAGAAACTTGAGGTGTAAGACTGGAATAATGCCAATTATTGTTTAAGAAGATTATAACTTTAATTTAGAAACTTTTAGAACCAGTTCTCCTATAGGTGTAATCCAATAGTAATAAAGACCAAGAGGGAGAAAAAAGTTAAATTGTCCTTCCAAACTATTTCCTGACATAACGTCTGGAGACTGAATTACAGTCATTTTCCATCTCTTAAAAGAATAAACCTGGTTAAATAATCAGAACCTCTTGGCCTGTTATTACAGAAAACACAGCATAGCACCTGTAGTAGTATTATTATTAAAGACCACGACAAGAACAGATCCCAAGACGGACAGGCAGGTGGACTGGCAGGAGCCTCTGCGTCTCCTCTGTAGACCCTAGAGAAGCCCCAAAACCCAGCAAGAGGACCGGAGAAAACAAATGCCGAGACCAGGCAGAACTGGGCCGCACCAGTTATGTTGAGTATGTCGGGCCGACCTACCTTCCTCTGCTTGGACGGGGGTGCTGGGTGGCGTGGCGGCTGGTTTCTGGCTTTGGGCCTCTTCCTCCTCGGGCTCTACGAGCTGCTCCAAGTCTAGATGAAAATCAGCAGACATAAAATGGTGAGAAACTTTGCAAATCGCAAAAAAACACTAAGAAAAGGGAAGACAACACGAGGAAGCAAACCAGGGCAGAAGCTTAAATCAGGAGAACACTACAAAGGCTTTCAGACAAGATCAACCTTAAGATATCCTGACCAGCTAAACAAACCATTAGTTTGATTGGAAATCAGTCAGAGGCACAGAAGGGACAGTGGAGACCAACAGAGATACATCCAGGACAGATTAGCAGGAAGAGGAGGAGGAGGACACCTTTATGTCCCACACATGGGACGCTCTGATTGGATGACTGAGCTCAGACACAGCTTCCTCAAAAAAAAGTTAGCAGTCAACACTCCACTGCAAAAGCAAAAAGAGCGCTCTTAAAATGACTGGATGGTTTTTCAAATCTCAAAAAGAGCTTGCTTTAACGCCTCACAGCCTCTCTACTCAGCTCCTCGTCCAATCAAACCGCAGAAAGGTTTTTCTGATTTGTCAGAACTCGGATGCCTTTGGACATCAGAGAGAGAGAGAGAGAGAGAGGGGGGGGGATGGGGGGGGGGGAATAATCAAGCAAAGGCTTGTGAAGATTGAACTGTGGGTAGGGGAGGATGCTTGCGCGGGATAAAAACAACGGCAGCAGACTCCAAACCCCCCAGGAAAAAAAAGGAGAGGACACAGCAGGCTGGGATCCCCAGTGCGGCGGTGAGCAATGAAACGGACCAGGGCTGAGCAGGGGGAGGAGGGGAAGCGGAAGGCCGGATATTTAGGCACGACTCCGCTTCATCTGGTGTACCTGGAGCCTGAGGAGCCTGAGGAGCCTGAGCTGCCTGAGCTGCCTCTGCCACTGATGGCTCCTTGCTGAGGGCTCTCAGCACGGCACAATGGAACTCCTTCTGCGGGGACTCTAGAGCTGAAGAAAACTCTTCTGCGGTCGAAAAAACATCGTCGGTAGAGTCCGCGTTGCTCCGGGCTGGCTGAGCCCCGACGGAGAGGGTGAGCGAAGGGGAGCCCTGCTCAGAGGCCGGCGTGGCGGGTGGGGGTCGGGCTCTCTGTAAGGTGGGCGAGTCTGTCACAGACAGTAGAGGTGTGGACACAGATGCTTCACCCTCGGTTGTGGTTCGGGCTCAGGACGGGGTACGGTGGAGGCTGATCCCTCCTTACTATCCGCACGTCCCTGCACTGTGAAGTCATGGGTGTGTGTGTGTGTGTGTGAAGTCATGGTGTGTGTGTGTGTGTGTGTGTGTGTGTGTGTGTGTGTGTGTGTGTGTGTGTGTGTGTGTGTGGAGAGAGAACATCACCAATCTGAAGTTCATGGGGTTTTTGCATGATTCTGCATAAACTTAATTTTCTTTTATTAAAAGTATCCTGTTTAAAATATCTACATTTTATCATGAGCATGTTTAAAGCAGCTGCACATAACTTCAAAACATAACAGCGTAACAGCTCAGCTGATCTATTCTCAATTTTTGCCTGCATCTGATTTACAGAAGGAGGGGGCTGCAATTTATATTCATTTATATTGTGAATATCATTTAATCTTTAACAGCATCGCATGGTAGGAGGGGTGTGAAAAGAATGTTTTTTCCACACTAAATTGAGATTCATTTCATCTTTTCCACTCGCCGCCTTTACCTTCAGGCCCTTTCTGTTTCTGCTCCACCTCCTTGCGGTACTCCTCCAGCTCCTGGTCGGTGAGTTTGTTGAAGGGGTTGGGACCCTGCTTGCTGACGATAACCCTGGGCTGGTACTCCTTCTCGATGATGGCCTTGGAAGCGGTCACTAGCTCCCCCTTCAGGACACACAGAGGGAAGGCAGAGAGGGAGAGGAGAGGTCACGGTAACCGCTACAGCAGGCCACACATGGAAGGACTTAATGACTTGAAAGCTAGCTGCAGTGTTGAATGCTGGCAGAAAATGTCACTTGAACTGGATTATCAGATTAAGAGACCGTTTACACACATAACTATAATGCAGCATGAGCAGATGTGTCAGCCATAGGTGAAGAAACATATGTCTTCAGAGCACAAGTTAATGCTAATCGGCCATTTGACAATCCAAGAAGCACAGACATGTTATGATGACAAATAACAGGTTACATCTTATTATATCTGGAATAAATAATTGTTTCCAGTTTCATTATATACTATACACAGCTACATTAAAGCCAAGCACAGATTTGAGGAAGCCTTCAAGCCGACTCAATCACAAATCACCAGGCAAGCAGGAAATATTCAAGGTATTCAACAGCAATAGTTCTGTTCTTTAAACCAAAAACATTAGTTTTTTTCTTCCCTTTTTTTTTTTCTTCTGTACAATACATGCACCACCACCACCTCCATCACTGGATCTAATACCTGCCCTCTTTACAGCCCACTTCAACAATACGTTTTGAAAGAAAATGCGTCTGCTGAAAATCTCTCCTGTGGACAGACTCAAAAACAGCAAGATACACATCAATCCTTCTCCTCGAGAAAAACAAAAAAATAAACGATTCATTTTACAGTATCCAAAGTTCTCAGAGTGCATAAACATGTAGGAAAGACTAGGTCACATGACCAAACAAAAACAAGTGAGAAAATGACCTCGACCTCATCGATTCAGTATCAATATCGAGCGTCTATCTGCAGGCTCAGAGGAATGGACTGTAGGATGAAGTGAGGTTCAGGTGAATGGTGTTTGTGACTGGAGCAGTAAGTACCTTTCTAATTGATTTAGCAGGACTATAGGACCCCTCCGACACATCAAGGCCATCAATAGTGTCTGTACAGTCAGACAGAGGGGCGTCCTGCAATAGTAAACCCAGTGAGGGGGGGGGAGCACAACCCAGCTCTTAGAAACACCAGCACATTCAAATCAGCAGTCCGTCAGGCAGGCATGAATGTGTGCAGACCTTCAGAAACGTACCGCCTCTCACACACATACAAAGGTGGAAAGAGTACTACGATATCTCACTCAAGCACAAATACTATTATCTGAGTAATCCTCAAGCAGAAGTGAGGACACTACTTCGGTTAACATTGTCCCCTCGAAAAAGGTCCAATTTGTCAACTGGACCGTGACCATTTAAATAAGAATACACACTTTGAAATCTCCCAAAAGTTTGGAGAGATTACCTTTCAGAAAAAGAGCTAAAAGTGAATACGTCCCCTTGACTATAAAAAATAAATAAAACTGAAGGCTTATCTGTAAGGGTGCCCTTCTTAAAAAGGTCTTACCTTGCTGAAAGTCGCTTTAATAATTAGTTTTCGGTTTGTTATGATTAGTTACTTTCCACCTCTGCATACACACATACCATACAGACATACACAAGTACTGGACATGCATGCAAAGAGAGATGGTTCTGGAAAGTGACGTGGGGCTGTGGAAAGCATTGCAGGGATGGAACAAATAGCCAAGATCATGCATTGGAAAGACAAAACAGTCCACACGGGGGGGGAGTCTTAACAGAATAACATCAAGGACTCCTGTGGCCCTTTAACACGCTTTAAAACATTAACAGCTCCGTTTTACTTTCGCCATGTCCTGCTCCTCACGATGTTTGGAAGACAATAACCAGGAAGCTTTTAAAAGTGGAAGAAAAACCGAGCTAAGAGATGCCAAGCGAAGGGGGGAGCGAACCATGCAAACTGAATGTAAGAGGAACACTTTGAAGCAATTTCCTCTTCTCAAAGAAAGAGTGCATGCACAGAAATAAAAGTGAATCAGACTGTGGTGGGGATCTTGTTAAATATGGCAAAAGACCAGTCTGCAAGTGTTAAACCGGGTAACAGCATCAACCATAAACTATGAAAAAGGAAAGGCAAACTAAATTAAATCTTAAAAAAAGGACATGAAGGAGAGAAAACAAACTATGTAGGATTATGGACACAACCTGTGCTGGACAGTTTGGAGAGCAGAGCAAGGTTACCTCTCCCAAACACTACTCACCTGCCAGATTGACAATCTCTGTGGTCAAAGAATAACGTGACAGTTACAAAGTCGCTCCATGCTCAGGGAATAAGACATGGAGGACATGTTTTGTTCCATGTTATTAGCTGTGAAGTTACTCCTTCAGAGACGGATCGGACAACTTCAAGCACAATGTTTACTTCTTTGAGCATTTTTGGTTTAAGGGGTGACTCCTGACCTGGAAAGGATGTATAATTTGAATGTATTTTAACTAAATACAAGAGAGCAAACTCCAAAAACTCTCAAGTGTTTCGTCGGTATGAGACACATATTCATCTCCAGGTCAGGATGGCTGTAGCAGCGAGGTTTTCATGTGCAGAGTTTATAGACTGACCTGATTGAAGTTGCGGTCCACCACGCTGCTGGCACACAGAACCTGTGACTGGGGCCCCGCTGTCTTTATGTCCTGCAGGTTCTGCTCCCGGATCTAGAAAAAAATAAAACATATAAAGTCATACATAATAACAATAAACATACAGTGCATCAGGAACATCAGATGGTGAAGTAAAGGCAGCAAAAGGATGAAACATGCGATACCTTATTCCTCATTTCCAGGACGTCTTTTGGGTTGGTGTTCATTGGGATGAACTGATTGGCTGCGGCAGTCTGGCGGAGTCCGTCTTCCTTTGTCCACTGTAAACATCACATTAAGTGTTAAAACATTACCATTAATGGATATCCTGAATCACATGACAACCCAAGCACAAAAATTTGATTTAGACAAAATACTATGCAGGCTTTCACAACACAAAAATCATGCTCAACTGAAATGAACAAAGTTGGATGGCTGTAAAAAAAGGTTTGAATGTAACAAGTGAACCAATGATGATGAGATTATTTTATACTAAATTTAGTGGTGGACTGTTCGACATCATTACCTCTCTGACGCTTACTTATCAAGCCGTGATATCAGGATGCATCCTCCCAGTAATGTGGGGCTCAAACACAGACTGGAGCAGGGACTAAATTGTCTAAATTCAGAACTTTAGAGTTGTTCTCATGCAGGATAGATCCCATTTTTGTGTGTGATTTTTTACTGTGAAACTGGTGCATAGAGCTGAAATGTCCTAAAAATAAAAAGGACTCTGTCAAGAAATACTACATAATACTACTATACTATAGAATACTACAAATATGATAGAAAACTACACATATGTCCCTGTAAGCAAGATGCGCACAGGGACATATGTGTAGTTTTCTATCATATTTGTAGTATTCTATAGTATAGTGTTTTTATGCAATTTTGTCTGTTTTAGTATTTATAGATAAAGCATACAGGATTACGTCACGCATATAAGCGGTATTCTGTAATTTACTTTTTAACGTGTATTATTAGGAGTCAATGCTTAAACAGAAGAGCGTACTGGAAGTAATATTATCATGTATGACCTCACAGAGAGGAAACACTGAGTTTTAAAACCTTTCAAATGGTTCTACGGTGTTTTCTGGATGCATACTTCAGAAGTGATCAGTGCAGGTGATGCTCAGTCAGGAAACCGGTGAAACGACCATGCGCATGACGGCAATTTAAGACGCACCGCCTAAAGCCTAAAAGGTGTATTTATACTACCGATAGCCATTTGTCATCATCATTGATGGACCATTCGAAACAAAAACAGAAAGAGCACACTGAAGATAAACCGAGAACATCACAGAATGAGAAAAATGAGAAAAAAAGGTAACAAGGTGTGAGGGAGGGAGGGAGGGAGGGAGAAGTGAAGGGTGGGTGGGTGACAGGTGATGAGGCTGGCTTACGAAGCGAGAGTGGCAGTGAGGGGTGAGCTGGCATCACCAAAGTCATTTCCCAGGCTGATACACAACAACAAGGACGACAGAGATAAGAGAGAAACACACCCGAGGACACTCGCCCACGTTGGGACAAAAAAAAGCCACAATGCCACAAACTAAGACCAGAGTGGATCTTTCCTTCAGAGGTTGAGGCCTTTTATTGTCTTGACAATTAGGGAAAAAAATACCCCATTGACTACTTTCTTAACCTGGTAATGCTCAGCATGATTGGAGAAAAAAAGAAATAAAAAAAGGTCTTTATCCATTTCTTGTACCAAACTGAATGAGCAGCGGGTGAATATAGAAATAAAATCTTCAGCTTTCATGCAACATATTTGTTAAACCTTTTTAAAACTAGGCATGTTTTCGCGGTGGAAAAGCGGAAGCTCATGACTTAATTTCTGCGCTGATTTTTAAGCTTGGCTTGTTAGCTTCCAAACCAGGCGCTAGATGAGGGAGGGTTTCTGGATGGAAGTAGCTGGGTCGGGTTGGGGTTGAGTATGAGATGAACATGTAAACGCGATATACTCACTGAGAAAGAGTCTCACAACACAACATTTCCTACTTTCCCAACAGGAGATAATTGATTCAAAAGTCAGGTCAAATTCCATTGCTTTTTCTCTGTTCTTTTCTTTTTCCAAACAATTTCACTCATGCAGGGATTGAGGCGTTCAGAATAAAACTGAAACCAGAAAAATAAAGAAAGTAGAAAAAAAATGAAAAAGTACAACTGGGAGCAGTTGAAGGTGTTTGAGATTTTTTTTTTTTTTTTTTTTTTTTGAAGAAAAGCAGGCTGCATAACTCTTTTGCAAAGGAAATTTAGTTTAAAAACTTTTTTTTTTCTTATCAAATGTTTATAATGTATCAGCCACTATCCTGTTGATTAAAGATTCTCAGTTAGAGACATGCAGACTCCCTCTTTTTATGCTGGCAAATCTTATAAATACCCTTTGTGAGCAGTCCAACAAGCAAAATCCCCACTTAGAAGGTTGATATGGCCTCAAATCTCACTTTACTTTTGAAGATGTTTCATTATCGTTTTGTTTTTTTTGTTAACAAAAATAACAAAAGCTAACTTCAAGATGCAAAGACAAAACTAAGAGAGCTGCTGCGGGGCGGTGAGCAGCGACGTCACCGTGTCTTTCAAAAATTCACCTGCCCACTTGAGGCCTCATGCCACACCCCTGCCGCTCGCTCCTCTGGGAAAAACATCAACACCAACAATGCATTTCACTCCTACACATGCAGTGGGGCATGCATTGGGCGGCTGGCCCGGCATCATGGGGTATTCAGGGGAGAGCAGAAGGAAAACGGAGCAGAAGGGGGACAACTCACAGCTACGCTACAAAGTAATTAACAGGAAAGAGTTAACTGGATTAGAAATTGAAATCTGAAAGTAGCGTGATTAAACCGATATATACTTCCAATAGCAGTAATACAAAAAGGTTTTGTTCGTGCTACACTTTTTCTCCTCACTGTCCCCAGAACCTTCAGGATGCCGACCACCTGCCCATTTCCACCAACAAGGTAGCTGTAAAATCTTTACTATGAACAATAAGGTAGGCACAGACCAAGCAGTTGGTTATACAGCTTGGCACGCAGACACCAGACGAGAGAGACTGCAGCAAGGGTTTGACGTGATCGTGTGTTATGTTCGTCCACACCTTAGGCTTCGACTTGGGGCTGCTGGCGTCGGGCCCGTCCTCGCAGGGCTCGTCGGGCCGGCCGCCGGCATTGAGCCAGCGGGTCTTGTCGCGCTGGCCGCGCTGGAAGCTCTGTTTCAGTGGGGAGCGAGCGCCTGAGTCGCTGTCCTCCCCGTATGAGTAACCACCGTGGGTGGAGGCAGCGCTCTCCACGTCACTGTGCTTTTTAGATTTGTCACGCAATGCCGGGCAGCGGTAAGGGTAGCCGGTTCTGTAGCCCTGGGATACAGGAAGACAAACAACCACATGGGTTGGAAAACATTAATACTATCTATCTATCTATCTATCTATCTATCTATCTATCTATCTATCTATCTATCTATCTATGCTTAAGAAGATGCAACTATGACCGTTTAAAAGAAGAAATAACACACTCTTTTTTTTCTCAAACAAATCATTCAATTTATTGCAATAAAACACGCCCTTGTTCAAAAATACTTTTGCCACCAGCGTCATGTGATAAAAGAATAAAGAATTTAGTATGCCTCGCAAAAGATTTAAGTTCCCCCCTTTTCTTAATACTTACCAAGTTGTCGAGCATCCTCATGAAAGCCTCAAACTCCTGCTCCCCGACTTCCCACTTCGGGTGTGTGGAGGACCCTTCGCTTGCCGGCTCTGGGACCCGCGAGCGTGCCTTGTATTTGGCTGGGTCCAGCATCACCAGATTATCCGGCCCTCCAGCGCTGGCCAGCGTTCGCACCTGAAATAAAATTGGGAAGGGAATAGCGAGAGACGAACCCACAGACGGATGCAGAATACAGAAGGAGAAAATAAAGTGTGGACATGAGGACAGACACGGACGTCAACATGAGGACAGATGAACAGATATAAAAATGTGGAGAGACAAGGGACAAAGACAATTGTTATGAAAAACGCAGACGGACGTATGGTGGCAAATACAACGAGCCAAATGGAAATCAAACCACAATGATAGCAAATAGACAATACTAAGGATTCTTTGACATTGAAATAAATGCCTCATGTCCTTTATAGTGTGTTCATCAATGTGCGTCCTACCTGGATCTCACAGGCGGCGACCAGATTGTGCATGTAATAGAAAGCTTCCTCCACTGTTGCGCCGACAGACACCAAGCCATGGTTCCTCAGGATGAGCACCTGAGAGACAGGAAACATACATTTTTTTTTTAAATAAAAGCACTTCTTCGACGTGTTTCAGAAGTAATAAAATAAGGTTTTATGATGACACTATTACATCTCAAACTCACACTGATAGTACTATATACTATTTATCTTGTTTTTCATTTTCACATTGTGACACGCTGTGCTGTTACCTTGCTAGTCTGCCCGAGGTCCCTCTTGATGATCTCATTTTCCTCCTCGTTCACCAGTATGCCGCAGTAGTCGTGATAGGTCACCTCACCCAGGGACAGCGCCTCGGGTGAGATGGGCAACAGGCCGCATTTCATAGCCGACACCTGCAACCAAACAGACCACACATCGCACCACATAAGACTATTGTGTCCAGGTCTGTGTTTCAGTTGGGTATAATTACTTTGTATACACCGTCACTTACCGCAGCACCTGCGGCTGTGTGTATGTGTACGATACACTTGACATCGGGCCGTGCATTGTAGATGGCACTGTGGAGGTTGAAGCCGGCCAGGTTGATCCCGAGATTGGTGCTTCCCCGGTCGACTATCTCCCCTTGAAGATTTACCTTCACCTGGAGAGCAGGGCAGACAACAATGGGGTTACTCAGAGTAATTACTTTAACTATTAATCTCACCTGTTTCAATGTATTTTTAAATCGCAAGATAAGTGGATGAATCTTCACAGAAATCCCTGATAGAAAAGTCAAAAGAAAACTTAAGAAACGACACGCAGTTTAAATAGAGAGCAGCTCGTATTCTCACCAGACTGGAGGCGGTGACTTCACTGTACAGGAGCCCAAAAGGGACAATAAGGAAGCGCTCCTGGTCCGAGACCCTGACCTAAAAGGAGCAGAAGTCAGTCTCGTTAGATTACAGCGTTACAGTTCATTTCACTTATAAAACCACTAAAGCACGCCCTCTTAGAAACTTCCTGAATTAGATCATCAACCCACCATGTATTGTACATGCACAATTTAGCCTATATTTGTATAAAAGGATACATTTTCTTTGGGAATTAGGCCCAATGTGTACATATCTTTACTTGCTGGACAACAAATTCAGTCAGAACTTTCGGTTACTTTATAAGGAAAGAAAGCCCGTCTTACTGTGAGGTGGTTGAAGATGAGCTCGGACCAGCCAAACAAGTCAGCGAGACGATAAAAGGCAGCCAGCTTGCAGCGATGCAGCTTCTCGCCCTTGTCATAGGAAATAGAGTCCGAGCCACGCAGATCATTCACCGGAGTCACCATACCCAAACCTGAGAGCAAGAGACGGGGTCAGAATGAACGACACGGATCGCTTACATGAAAAGGTTCAAACATAACAGAAAGGGAAAAAAGAGATCAAATGGACAAAAACAATTAGATGGAGTCTGCCTATTGGACTCTTTGTCCAGAAATGAACTATGGCGTACGCTGCATTACTCATTGTGAGCACAGACATATCAGGAGCTGAGGTCAGAAAAAGACACACACACAGACACACACTCTCTTCTCTGCTTACTCATGTTCAGCGCCGCCATGCCTCCCTGTGGGGCGGCTGGATACATGGAAGGCATGCTGGTGGTCATGAAGTCTGCAATCTGCTGCAGAGCCAGTAGGCTGGTGGGCGTCTTCCCCTTCTTCAGCTGATCCACGATCATTGTCTCCAGCTCGTCGCAGAACGCCTGCCGGTCATCAACGAAGACACGAAGACGGAGAGAAACACAGGGAAATGTTAAAAGGCAGAAATAAACACTATGCGTAAACACATAAGTTGTGCAGTTTGCACGCCAAAATCAACATTACTGCTAGCAATTGAGTTGTCTGATGTCACCGTTTGAAATTTCAATATGGTGTAAAAAAAAAAAATAATCTTAAAACTTGCTTGAGACCTGAGGGCTACAGGACAACATTTTGGTATCGGAGGTGTTGTGGTTTGAGTCGGATTGGAAAAGGAAGTCTTGTCCTTGTTATCCACCTACTACTCCTGAAATATAGCCCATTGTCCCCAGTTTTGTTCTGCAATACATCCTACCTTCATAAAGGTTATAATGTTCACTTTTTGTTCAAAATGTTTTAAGAGAGTTGTTGATTCTACTGTATGATCCACTCTGGAGGATGCAGTCTGTGGCACTGTTGTGTAATATTGATAGGTTTTTCTTTTATTCTGCCCATCCATTTTATATCAATAAGGCTAGGCTAAATAACAGAAACACCTCTCTTGTATAATATAATACAGTTCAACAGGACTGTTGTATTAGTTACAGCTAGGTTAAACTAGTAAATAGGCAACAGAGTGTATCTCAAGTATAAAAGACACTGACAGGAGCTCAACAAAGTAAAATCCTCATTTTAGAAAGCACCACTCAGGTCTTTTTTCAGGACTTGAATACATCAGTGCCACACACACACGCACGCACGCACGCACGCACGCACGCACGCACGCACGCACGCGGCCTTTAAACAGTGGTGTTCTCTGTCCGGAGCATTCAGCAGCTCACAGACAGACTGTTGATGGGGAATAAACTGGATCCATCATGTGATGTTGAGGAAGCTGCTGCCTTTACACTAAAAAGAGCCTGTTCTTGTGTTGACATGCTGGTTATGGCAGTGTGAACACAGCATTTTGTCAGCTCATGTAGTGAACATGGAGTAAATGTAGTGTATCATACTGAATATGAATATATATTAACGTGTCCGTCAGACTGACCGGGCTCTGGAGTATCATGGAGACCCTCTTCCTCTGCTCCATCATGTTGAAGTCCTGCCGAAGGTCGGGTGCCATGTTTCTCTCCCTCTGGTACTCTGGGCTGCTCTCATCCACCCGGTCGAAGTACCGCTCCTTGTGGGGGGCCGTGGTGGGAGGGGGGGCCGTCACCACGCCGGCACCTGAGTCGCCGTTCATCCTGGGCTGACCTCCTGTAAAAAGGGAGGGAGAAGAGACAACTTTTAATTTTATTTTCTGTCAGATACAAATACACACATCTCACATTCCTTAAGTCTGAGTGATGTATGAAGGTTTTTTCTGAACACAGGTTACTTTGAAAAGCACGGTGTGGTTGGTTTTGGCCTTTTCTTTATGTATATATTTTTTTAAATAATGTAACATGTTTAAGTCTCTGTGTGTGCTGGTGGCCATGCATTAGTGTCAAAACATGATATGCAATGTAAAATACATTAAAAATTAAATTGGGAATCATATAAAACATATCGATTAGGATCAAAAAAGCAGTCATATACTAATAATACATACTTTAGAACTGCCTACCATCTGCATTAAACTTTTGTATGTATAACTATGAACGATTGTTTCTTTAATGTGTAGCTAATAAAAAAAAACTATCATTAAAGACGCCGACAGAGGGACACAGCGAAAGTTTCCATGGTGAAATGAGGGAATGAGCAACGCAGTCATTAGATCACAAAGCCATATCACACAGACCACTCTCTTCCCTACTTCCTGTCACGACCATGTGACCACTTCTCCCACCGAGATGGGTGTTCATTGATTTCCATAACGTGCTTCCTGGAATCACAACACCACTCAACTGTCAAGGCCGGGCAAAGGAAAGTTTAAAAAAAAAAAAAAAAAAAAAAAAAAAAAACTGGAAAAAGCTCTATGAATATTAGAAACAAAAATCTCAGATATTTCTACAAGTATGTTGTGGACATAACAATTACTGTGCATTTGGGGATCAATAACATACATTTAGCTCAACATTATCATGTGACCTCTTCAACTGACAACAACAGGAAGTGGTTAACATAGATCCTATAGATCCGAGTCCATCCATCCAGCTGGGTGTCTGTGTGGATAAATAGTCTCAGCCTGTCCGTCACAGCACCGACTACTCAAGCCCCGACTCTGAAGGACACAGACTGGCTTATGAGCAGTGAAAAGTGTGTGCGTGTGTGTGTGCGTGTGCGTGTGTGTGTGTGTGCATGCATGGGTTATTGTGGGGTTGCTCTGGCAGAAACTGATGCAGCCCATTACTCGGCATCAATACAAATGTTCATCCAAAACTGCCATGACAACTGTAGACCGGCCCCGAAAGAATCCACTATCACGCTGAGAGCTGGCAGAGCCCCTCTCACCCTTTGTGTCCGCTTTTATGGGTGTTCTGAGATTTTCCACAACATTTCTCACCACAAAACTCACGTCACCTGCTCCAATCAAGGCCTTTGTGTTTTCAAGCTGTTTGGCTAATCATAGGCCAACAATGTTTTATCCATCCTCACCTCATTGACTCATTAAATGGAGGGGAAATGAATGGTGTTCTCTCCGCTTTTCATCTAGCATTTTGGTAATACCTTCAAATAAATATTAGTACATTCATTTACAATTTAAAAGAAAGAAAGAAAGTCCACACCAACTGATGAATTCCACTAGAGATGGTAGTTGCTGCTACTTTGCTAAGTTAGGCCAGGATGTTGTTTCATCATCGTGGATATATTCTGATTGCAGGTAACAGTAAGGGAGGGAAGTAGTACGTTTTGCTTCAGCCAAGGTGTGGTCATCTCAATAGTCATGAGCTAATCAGATGCATTGAGTAAAACTAGTAACTGCAAATTTAACATGATGTTTTTCTTTGAATTTACACATTACAAATTCAAATAATCTTTTAATTTAATACAAATGACAACAAGTAAGAACTAAATTTCATAAGTTGTAACTGCACTTTGTATATCCTATCAAAGGCTCATTCTGGATTCATTTATGCCTTCCACATGTGAAGAAACTCCAAACTGTGTCCAAAGAGGAGGTAGTAGAAGTCGAGACCCACATTCGCTCGAATTTCATAAATCCAAACACTCTTACAACTCTTAACCACCGTCTTATGTTGCAATTACAAAAGAAAGAATATGAGAAGCTGCATACTCCCTCTGCAAATATTCAGGAGGGAAAACTCTTGTTCTGTCTCACTCGTGTGATTCGATCATCAGATATTGACAGAAGAATAGTGACATCAGCAATTATCTCTTGTGCCAAATATTCTCATTTGGGAGAAAGAGTGAATCCCTGGCCTTTTATTAATACACATATGTCAACATGCACTGCAAATCTGTCAAACTGAACAAATAGATACGTTTATACTGACAGATTCAGGCAGGGTTGGTCTGTATCACACATCAAAGAAAGGTATTTGATAAGACTAGTCTCTCTGCAGCCCTTCAAAGACCGGCCCGTGTCAGCCTGGTTTACACGAAGATGGTCTTAATGCTTCTGACTGCTGGTCTGATCTCATCCACTTCACCCTGATCTGCTTATGCTGCGTTTGCTGTCTGTGCAGTAGGATCTTTTTGATTGTCTCAGGGCTGCCATCGGTCCAACACTGCAGAGCACAAGACCACAAAATCTGACAACACCTGAGCAGGCTGCATGAACCATAAGGATCACTAAAACTGCAAGAGGGAGAAAGTTAAAGCAGAAGCAGCAGGACGAGATTACATGACGTGCAGAAATCACCCGTGAAGCTTTCAAATAATCTCCTTTTTTCTGCTCTCTGTCAGAGTAAACAAAGCAAGGAGAGGTAAAAAAAATGACTCCTGACTCCAGTTAAGCAATACTAGAGGCCTTTCAAGCATCAACATCTCTGGAGCATCTTTTTTCATAGCGTAAACTATCCCAAAAACAGAAAAAGTTGTTTATTTCTTGTGGACACTGGGGCAAAAACAATGGCCGTTGATGCAGGAAGCTTTCTCTCTCTCCGTGCACACCGTTGTCATCTCACAACCACAGGCGCCCCCGCCTCGTCAGACCCCCCCTACTTCTCTATCTCTCCTCAGATATGTAGGTGCAGGGGAACGGCTAGCCTCCACTCCTATTAAAGAGTGCAATCGCTATGGAAACCAAACACATTACCATGGAAACGCGGGACAGCCTTTAAAGATCGCCTTTACGTAAGAACAGCTGTAGGCCAACATCACGCCGCAGAGCCTGTCGGTGTCACAAGGCGCATATTTGCAGCATTTGTTTTAGAATAAGATGAAGTCAAGTTGGAAATAACTACACATACAGGGAACATTGAATTGAGTTCCCAGGGTAACATCTCATAGGAATTACATGACCCAGCTTTTCTCACATAATGAGACTGAGGAGCAGGGAAACTAAGAGGTTTTGCAGATGCACTTGTTTGGCATCAAGATGATGACCCAAAAAGTTCACTCCGTTTGGAACTAAACTGAAATGACAATGATTATATGTTGGTAGAGTTGGGCTGAATTTAAAATTGTTAAACTAGTCAAATAGATTTACAAATTACTTTAATGTTGTTGTTTTTTTGAGGAAGGATCTCTTCTAAAATCTCAAACTTTCATCAATTTGAAAGAATATTTGGGGTATGATTGAAAAAATGTCATGTGGTTTAAACTTAAAACTTGGTCCCAAATAATTAAAAACATGAAATTCTCAATGAAACAGCCTTTCAACTAGTGGCATAATCTTAGATTAGAACTATTTAATAATAAATAAAAAGTAAAAGGAACACCATTGCTCTGAATATTTTAATTAAGTTGGGGAATCACTGTAGTCAACTTTCTGAAGTGTCAAGGTGGTGTAACAGACATTCATGTAGCCAATTTCTTAACAATGTGCAAGAAGATTATGGGACAGGAAATGATGCCATGAACTGCTGCATGCCAGTATCAGTAAATAACTCTTTAAAATATGAGATCATTTGACCTCTATGGTTAGGTATGAAGGGCTACATGTCAAATGGTACTGCCCCAGGAAAACATTAATCATTCATCAGAACACAAATTAGTATTTACTTTAAAAATTATGTTTGAAATATTCATACCTACAGCATCTGCTCAAACAGGTGTCTACGCCAATGCCTGTCACTTTCGGTTGTAAATTGAAATATCAAATAGATTAATCAATTAGAACAGGAACATCTTGTGATGGAAAACCCATTAAATTAAGGGTTAGAAAATAACCTTGGGTGAACCATGGGTGTGCCTAAAGCTGCAACTCATGCACCGCCCTGCAAATGTTGGGGAATTTATAGCACCCCTGACAGTAAGTGTCTGGTCCTGGCACTGTATTGTCTGGCCGGACTAGCACTCTGTGTCTTGCATGTTTGGGATCTTGCCTTTTGGATGCTGCTACAGAGTGTTTGCTAGGAGGACTTTAAGACACTGACGGTTTCCTGTGTACACGGGCCTCTGATACACAGAACACATAACAGTCGCACATCAAAAGCTGTTCTTTCCTCCTCCATTTTCACTGTGGATGTGTAAAAAAAAAACCAAAAAAACCCTCGGACTGGATCCATCCAAGGGTTTTTCTCGTCTCCAAGCAACAGGAAAATGTGATGACGATTCAAGCATCTCATTCATACAGTACAATATATGCCTTCTGCATTCGTGTGAAGAATTAGGGGTGACATTTTGATTCGTCATTGGAACAATCAAGCCAATACGAGTTGCTATGACAACAAATGTAAGCAGTGAGCTCCCTCAGTACTTACAGTATGGCAAAATGTCCAAGAAATGGTGTGTCATAAAATCGCTTCAACACAGGGAAAAGTGTTATTTCTAACGCAAAGATTTGCATAATCTTAAACGCATTTCTAATGTGCTTATCATGACGACGTACACTCAAA